>NC_085089.1:1425000-1452500 GCF_963422355.1 Corticium candelabrum | reverse complement strand
CATCGTATCAAACTGAGTCACGGATGGACCAGAGAGAAATTCAAGAAATGGTGAAGGCTGGGCTATCGTACTCAAACATAAGTTAGATACTTCGAAGAAGACATCCTGGAGTCAACGGTTTTTCGGAACGATCCGCTAGACGATTTTGTCATGAGCAAAACAGTCATTATCGTTCTGCATTATCTGACTTTGACATGAGGCTGGTTGTCCAGGCAGCTGCTAGAGAAGTAATATGTTCTCTTTTTACTAAACCCGTATAAACAGATGGAGACTTTTGCCGTTATTACACGTCTCTACGTAGGTTGGTCCAGCGTACGGAAGAAAGATGATGAAAGGGTATCCTCAAGCAGGAGGACTTAGAGTTGGTGACAAACGCATTAGACGCATTCTAAGACAAGTTGCTCCTGGATAACATGGAAGGAGGCAGCAACTAGCCCATCGGCAAATAAATCCTGTGCCTTACTACGCTCAATATCCTGGACACAAAACTCGGTGTATTGTGTGTGCGTGTGCTCTAAGTGTAGTGTGGGGCGTCCTTCAACGATACAGGAGGAAACCCCTAATTGATGTTGATACTGATACTAGAGGATCTCTAGTTGCGTGTTGTTGCATTCTTAGCTAAGTAGAGACTATAAAGAAAGGTTACAAACGTAATTCACGCGATCATGCAGTACGTTGCTTGTGTAAAGTTAGTTGGTATTGAATTGGCGACTAGTCTACCGGTACAGTACGACATACGTAAATGTAGTAGTTGGACGCGGTACCGTCGAGGGAAGGGGCGTGTCAGCAGGACGGTACGCGTACGTTCCCTAGGCCCTCCTGCCATGAGCACTGCGTGCGTGTCCTCCTTTACTATTTGGTCTCGTAATTCACTTGTAGTCAAGTGTGGGTTCTGTTCTCACGGCACGGGAGAGACACAGCATGAGGTTGTAGAGGTTCTATCTGCGCTATCGGGTAGTGTTCTATGTGATGTACAAAATCTAGACATGAAGTGCAACTTGCAGTTGGGCCAGTCGTACTCCTACATCTACAGTAATGACGCGACCATGCACTTCGAGTTATTGAAAAATAGTAACTGTCTGAAGCAGCATACATACAGGTGCAGAAACATGGTACAGGAAACGTGCGGATGTGATTAGCAGAAACCGCGCCTAGTTCAATTCAATCAACGTACCAGCACGCGTTGGAATGCACCCCTACGCCGTCCAATGGACTCCCTACCGCGTACACTGCTACGCGTTCTTTCAATTTTCTTTTTCTGATGTACTCAAATTATTTGAAAGAACGAATGAGCGCTCAATTTCTGTTAGTTCAAATCCGGCCATCAGTTCATATATACAACTACGTCCGCTTTCTCGTCGGCAAAGCAATTTCTAATATACTGAACCTAAAAATTTACAAATTTGAAATAATAAAATTTTAAATTTTGATTTTTCAAAAAATTAAAATTTGAAAATTCAATGCAAATTTTAAAAAAATGGTAACGTTAAATTAAAAAATTGAGAAATTGAATTTCAAAAATTTCAAATTTAAAATTTGAAATGGCCGAAAGACCCACTGACCCACTAGCGTACTTAAAGGTCGGCCGAGCCGCTTTGTCCGACAAACAGACGCTGTCATGGACAATGCACGTTCTCCTTCGCAAATTCCCGTCAAACGCCAAATTTCTGTTGAAGACGACACTAGTGATCTTTGCAACAACACCACGGCCGCTCAGCCACGCACACCCAAAATTCAAGCTGGCAGACTGCAGAACCACTATGCAGAAACACTGTGGAACAAGCAAAGTGTTAGAAGTCAGGTACAGCTACACACCTCGCCCTGGTTGTTGTTGGGGAAACATACACGTACAAATGTATGTGCTAAACCCTTAAAGCAAAGGACTAAACACCATGTACAGGACGGATGCCCGATGGCCGAATTCTCGTTAGCAGCTACCAAACAAAGAGAGGTGGAGCCTCATGATGACATCACGTTCGTCTATTGGTCAGAAATGACACCACTTCTCGTCTATTGGTCGGAATAGCTTCATTTGCATCTCCGCTAACCAACTATATATACAGTCGACGGGTCGTACGGTCGTCGAACGACTACTATACCCTCCACCTGGAAATCCGGGCCTCGGGTAAAAATAATAATAATAATTATTATTATTATTCCAGGTCATCACAACCTGCAGCACTTACAGAAAACAGTGCTTCTGGGATCTACTCGGATCCTTCGTAAAGTCATGTCTTCTTTCTAGACAGCTGTGATGGTCTAAGTACTTCTGAAGCAGGGTTTGCTTCCGGTACTTGTAATAGACTTTACAAACCAGACTGATCTGGTTGAGCACGACACACACACACAATAACAACATAATATAGTATATTTTCTCACACACCATAACCTCGTGCAGTTCCCTCACTAAAGAGCAGACAAAGAGTGTGATTGAAAGAATGTAAGAATTGAGTGAGAGGCTCGCATATTATCAATAATTATTGATATTGCTATCACAAGTTCACAGACAAATATTGACCTCTAGTAATCTGTGAATGAAGGCGTGGTACATTATTAATTATTAACTAGTTTCAGTTACGAGAATATCACGTGAACTATGGAAAAACTGTCAAACATACGCAATTGGAAAACGTTTCCCTACAACTAGACGGTATGCTAACATTTGATTATACCCCATCTGCTTCCTTAGGCGATGCAATTTTATTCTACCGTGTAGGTACGTACCCGTAACCTAGAGTCAAACTTCCCCTAGCTAATTGGCCACATTCATTTTCCCCCAAATCAGGGATTTCCCGATGACATAACGAGTGACTGTAGGGACACTTGGGGGCTCACAAAATTTCTCTACAGCATACACTCATGCAAAAAGATCAGCGACTAACAACGACGCCAGTCTACAGTCCAGTGTGATCGAGTGAGTCAGAGTTGGACAATGCCTCCTTCGAAAGGAATCAGTGACCTGTGGAGAGGTCTGAAGAGACCACGCGGCCAACAGCCCTACAATCTAAAGAAAAGCCGATCAGCGGGTAGGAAAGTTTCAACTAAGCGATCACAAGCAGCCAGTACCGGTCGTTTTCCCGACGAAAGCTACCACCAGGTTACAACCGAACGTGTCGTCAATTTTCCAGGCAACCTTAGTATTGAAATAGTTCAGCACGGAACTCTTGAAATTCCGAACAAAGAAGATTTTCATGAGGTCGATGCGTCACACCTGCCGAAGGTACCCGGTATAACATTTTATCAACATGGAACTCTTCCTACCTGCAACAAATCGGGTAAAGACTTAGACATTACAGCCCCTCTTGTCACCATGGTTGTTAACGAGGTCTTGGAACCCACCTCCTCGTGTCCTCCGACACAGTTGAACGACTGGTACGTGAGTATCGTGCAGGTACTTATGGACTGCAAAACCCGCGGTTATTACGGAACTGCATTGACATCAGACGACTTCTACATTGAACATGCATTTACGGTTCAGCTACCACTTATTGACAAAATCACAGATAAGAAATCTGGACTGACACCTTCTTCTCCGGACTCGCCAAGTTACTCAAAGGAAAGCAGTAGCAAAGTTGACTTGAGTGATGTGTATGCTCCAGCGAAAGACAAAGAGGTGTATGGGCAACTCTACAGCGAAGATCGCCCAGTAGTCTCCTGTGACTTGGTGTTGAACAAAGACAACGAGGTTCATGGAAACCAACTGAAAAGCTCTCACCTGAATGCTGAGGCATATCACCTCAACAGAGTCGAAATAAGTGAAACATTTGTAACATGCGTTTGCTCTTATCAACTCGGCAAAGAAGATGTAGAGAATTTCTGTTACTTGGGAGGAGTCGAGTGGCAGTTTAAAGGGAGAATCAACAGACTAGAAAGTGATTACCATGTTGACAAAAGCTGTGCAGCAGATCCACCAAAGATTAGACTAACGCCTCCAACGAACAACGAGAATGAAGACGTTTTATGCAAGGCGTTGGGGCATAAAATATCATCTCACTTTGCTACACCCAACGAAACAAAATGCAGAAAGAAAGTTGTGCTTGTAAAGTCATAGAAGACTTCACTGGTGCAGACTGGAGAGACTGAACATTGAACAGTTCAATTAACAGAATTACTGATTAAATTTGCTATCCAAACCAAGTTATTTTTACATTAACTATAAAAATTTATGTGCAAAGCTGTTTATTTGTAGTGAAAGTTTGTTTTCAGCTCTCCGAATCATTCATTAATTAAAACATAACTCGATGTACTAGATGCCAACCAAGACTGAATCACCTTTTAGTGTTGCATGTGCACAAGAAAGTGTGATAAAAATGATCTGGGATACAGGAATCAGAGCGAAGAAACGTAATTGGTTGGACGAACTTTTAATAGACTTGTAAGGTTTGACATGGGTCTTGGCAGTGTTCGAGATCACAGTACTACTGTTATTAGTCTTTGTTTTCTCCATGTCTTTCTTGGCAATACCAGTTGTACACTGACACTGAGGCGTAGTTACTTACTGCTGTGAAACAAGTTACTCTATTCATCTGTATTCAAAGCTTCAGATGAGCAAAGGGAAGGGTCAACTGGCAGGGCGGTACCACTTCTGATGCCCTTCACAAGCGTGTTCAAGCCACCCTCCTCCAAATGATTGGCTCTTATCATCCCACTCAACAACTTCAATGGTTAAAGGCCTGTGCACTGGTCAACATTCAATAGCTAACTAATGCTGCTTTACACCTGATGCCATTCCTTGCAATTTAATTTATTAGAACATAAAAAATATATTGAAATATGCATGCCTAACATCATCTAATGAATCAAATTCTAATATCGCCTCTCATTGACACTAAAACAATGTCCACGGATATCATCAACACAGCCACAAGATTGTTGACTAATACTGTAGATCCGCACCGAGCTAGAGTCTTGTGGCTGGCATCTCCTATTATTGACGTTTATCCAAACTGTAATGATCCATCAGCGTGAAATTGATCTAAACAACCATGGTGCCCCGGATTTGCACAAGCAGAGAATTTTCCTGAATTGTAGGTGTCCCAGCCACTTGCTTTGCCAGTTGCCATCCAATGTTCGGCATGCCTCAAATTATTATGTCCGTACCGATTGCGGGCATATAGCCCTGGATTGTCAGGAACATTCACCCATTGGCCTGCAAAGAAGACTTTAGATGGCTGCTCGCCGACCATAATACGAAGTTCTGAATCCATCAAGTGTTGACCCCATAATTCAATTGTCCAGCCATGAGCTGCCAATCGAAATGCTCCTCCAGCAATTCGACCATCAGCACAACACCACTGTTTATATGATGGTGAATCATGCAGAGAAAAACCATTGCTAGCAAAATATTCTGATAAGTTTTTTAAAGCCGAATAGTTCCCACTTAGAAAAGTAATATCTGCATCACGTTCCCATGGGAGAACACCTTGAAATTTTACAGCTCCAAGAAGAGTGCCTTCCTGTAGTTCACAAATAATATTATATTTCTCACAAGTCGACATTACAAACTTGATAGAATCTGCCAAACTTTCCATACAACAGGGAGGCAAACCCATTCCTGAACTTTTTCTACAATGTAGTCCATGTGGTACATGAGCAGTTCCTCGTGAACAACCAAACCAAATATCTTGTCCACCATCGATTATCCATCTATTTAGTTCTCGTTTACCAAACATTTTAGTAAACTCCTCTGGCCTGACTTGCTCATCTCTGCTTACATCAAACATAACATCTGGACAACTGAGAAGCTTCCTATTTTGTTCAAACCACGTTAAAAATGCATCTTCCATAAAATCCTTATTCATTGTTGAATCTAGAGATTCCAATAATTCCTTACGAGTTGTGAGAAATGCACTTTCCAATGCATTACAAACCATACATTCGTTGTATGAGTAATGATAACCACGATTATATTTCAGTGTATAGTTCTGCAGTGATGTCTGGTAACATCCATAAGACCACCTACCACTCTCTGCATACCTAGTGCTCCCACCAACAGCCACTACATCATACACTCCATACATTCGAATCAACCGCCTCAGATCAATATACGTTGCATTGAGCAGATTGACTGCGACAAGTACGAACTCAGTTTGAAGTGAACTGATCACTGTCTGTAGTGAATTCCCAATAGGGTTTCTTAGTATGTCAACAGTAACACCAGGTCTAGACATAGACCATAGCTCACTAACGGCTGTGAGCACATGTACACTCACTTTGATGCCCTCGAATGTTTTAGCTATCTCGTCTATGCGCTGTCGAGTTACAGCCGGTCGGGTAACGATGATAACCACACTGACCAGGTCGGACAGATTCTTCATGCCATTGCATTCATCTGTCACAAATCCAGTCCTGAAGAACGGATAGCCATTTTTACTACCGAGATAACGCTCAGGACACACGTCGTGTCGCTGTGTAGTGCGTTTACGAATGGGTTCACGGACGTAGCCAATTACACCTCTCGCTTGTCGAGCATCGCCCTCCGGTCTTGACTTGTCAACCTCTTGATTGCGGCACTCTTGCAGTTGTTTCTCTAGTTCTTCTATTCTCGTAAGAGCCACGGCTAGCAAGCTCGCGGATACAAATTGTGACGACACGTTGCAGTTGGCTGCATTTTGTGTAAGAGTTTGAACAAGACGACGATTGCGTTTCACGGGTTGGGGTTCCATGTCGTCCATGCTTTCTCTAACACGATCAATATGTGTAAAGACCCAGAGTGAAATGATCAACCACAAGACCACAGTCCAGGCGACCAGCCGCCATCTAAGCTGTGCCATGGAGAGATGTAGAAAGTGATGGTTTGGCGCGAGCTTCCCGGATGTGATCAGGATGTGGCATGGCACGCTGAATCTAGTAGAAAGAGGACCAAAGTGGCGTCATCTTAGTACCGGTCTAGTGAAGAAGCACTAGACTGCTAAACCCTCGATCGCTAGCCTGCTAGCTTACTCTGTCTTTCCTCTTACTATCGATCTGGAAGTTTACATGTAGCCACATGTGTTTGTTTAGCTAATTAGCAGTAACTACACGTACGTAGGCGCCGTTATTCCAAAAAGCTTCATTGCAACACAAAGAGTTCGCGCGCTCTCTGATCTGGAAGTTAAGGCTCTGATTGCTCGACGTAGCAACTACAGTACTAGACATAATTGACATGTCTAGCCGTACGTAAACAATGCACTGTAAGGCCACACCGTTTAATTGCTATGTTTCTCGTCACCCTACTGCACAGAAATCAATGCGTGCGCGCAGAAAAAACAAAGGCAAAAAAGAATGTCCCGAAGAAACAGGGTAAGCAGGTCGCCCAGTAGCAATTCATCTAATACTTCATCACCAACATGCAGTCAAACACTCTCTGTACTGTGACTTTGCATGCATGTTAGTAAAATGCTCTCTGCAGATCTGGTGCACGTGGCACGTGCTCTCTGGTATGTGCACGTGCTCTGGTATATGCATGTGCCTTGGGGTGTGAAGACGAGTATATCGATGTCTTTGCAGAGTACTACTATTACAGACTAAAATGTATTTTTGATCAAGTCACGTGATGTTTTTTATTCCTCTAATCAGAGTGAAACCTACGCGCGCGGGTGACGAGAAACATAGTCTTAGTACTAGAAGAAAAACGGCGTAGCCTAAGTAATGCAGAATCCCTAATGTCGCGTGTAGGTCCGGTTACAAGGCTTGTTTCCGGATGTCAAAAGGGGGAGAGGCTGGTTGCATCCAACAACAAGCGTCTCTTCCTACTACCCCTAGTCCTTCAAATTCGTGAAAGCGTGCGATAAGTTGCTAGCTCGCAACACTACAAATTTCACATATTAATTAACTAGTTGTAGGGTATCCGTAGGCGCCGCGCGTTCGTGAGTAACACGTCCAACGAAGTTTTCAGATCGTCTACTGAAACGCCGAGTCCTAGCTAGACAATACGTATTTGTTGAAACCCTAGCTGTCATGGAAGTAAACATGCAAACTACCTAGTAGTCTAGATTACGTATAGAGGACTGGTTTTGCGATCGTGATCAAGACAATTGAAATGTACAGTCTACGTATGCACTCAGTTCCGTTGTAACGACAGTGGTATGGTATTTACTGACATAGAAATTGATATCGGCAAACATTGACTATCAACAGTGTTAGATGCAGCACATTGTAGTAAAGGATTGATCATACTGTAGTATGGGACGTGTGAGTAGTTAACTGTAGGTGGCATTCAACTCCTGAAGGTGTTTCTTGGTTGTCACGTACACACAGTCCCTAGCTACAATACAAAAGGATGGGGTGACGGAACATCATGAAGCAGTTTCTTCGTGGTTTGGTCACCTAGACGAATCTTTCTTAGACTCACCTGTAGTCCAACACGGAAACGATTTTTAAGGTAGATCCTATCATGAAACGTGGTCATGGGGAGGAGAAATTTGAGATTTGTGTGTACACATAAATAAATATGTACACACACACACACACACACACACACACACACACACACACACACACACACACACACACACACACACACACACACACACACACACACACACACACACACCAAAAGCTTGATGGAGACCCATATAGGACCACACCCATTTCTGTTGTGCGACCCGGATTAGAAGCCTCGCTACGCTCGGCAATTAAAACAGCATCGTGAAAGAGCCTCTAGCTAGCGCGCAGCAACCCAACAAACGCCTAATTGCTCTTTTCTCACCTTCATCGTTGAACTGCGTTGAAAGTACTGTCGCCTTGCTTTTCTTGGTCCTTTCCAACTTAGACCAACAGCATCGAACCAGATCTACGTCTACCTGTGATATCGTATACGGGATGTATTAAATATTCAAGACCCGGATATGAGTACCGCAGCCAGAACAAGTGATCAAGAAGAAAAAGACGAAGCCGAATGGACCCAAACACTCAGCCAAGTCGTATCTCCATCTAAAAAGACAAAGCTTATGGCTATCCAGCCTCCTGCACTTATTTCCAAACTTGGGAATTCAAGACTGATCGTTCACATCGACATCGACTGCTTTTACGCGCAAGTAGAAATGCTGCGTAATCCATCATTGAGAGACCGGCCTCTTGGAATACAACAGAAGAACATCGTAGTAACGTGCAACTACGTGGCTAGAGCAAGAGGTGTTTCCAAGCTATCGCTGGTGTCGGAAGCAAAGCTGAAGTGCCCGGATCTGGTATTGATTAGAGGAGAAGACCTCACACCATACAGAGATGTATCGCACAAGATGTTTGAACTAATGCGATCATACACAGACAAAGTAGAAAGATTGGGTTTAGATGAGTGTTTTCTTGATGTTACTGATGTGATTAGCAGAATTGGAGACAAGATGCAAGGTGCAATTGTCGGACACATCTACACTGGTGGGGAGTCTGCGTTTTGTGTTGACAGTGTTCCTGATAGAGACAGCTATAATAGACTGGCAGCAGGCTCACAACTAGCTGCTAAAATTAGGTCAGACTTGGCAGACACCATAGGGCTGACATCTTGTGCTGGAATTGCCCATTCAAAGTTGTTAGCTAAAGTGGGTGGGACTATGAATAAGCCTAATGCTCAGACAACTATACTGCCAATATATTCAGACGATTTATTGTCTTGCTTGAAAGTCGGTCAAATACCTTGGATAGGAAGCAAATGCAGCAAGCAGTTGAAAGAAGCTGGATTTGAATTTGTGTCTGATGTCGCGTTGTTGCCACATGACAAACTCGTTGATATTCTTGGAGGTGCGAATACAGCGCAAAACGTTTATCTACTTTGCCACGGAATCGATGACAGTGAGGTAATACCATCAGGGGCAGCTAAACAATACTCTATTGAGGATTCATTTCAAGAATGCTTTACGGTGGAAGAAGCCCACCATCGATTGGACACTCTGTGTTCAAGGTTACTAGAGAGGTACTACCATGATGAACAGGACAGGAGGATTCCTACAACAGCAAGAATATCTGTGAGGAAGCATTCGTCGTATCATCGAGAAAGCAGGCAGTGTGCATTGCCATTGGCAATCTTTCAAACAAGCAATCGAAAGGAACAGTTAGATGCTATTTGCAGTGTGTTTAAGAGTCTGTTATCTAAGGCATTAGATTTGAAGAAACCATTTCATTTAACTCTCATTAATGTGGCTTTCACTGGTCTTAAATTGAAGACTTCAACTGATAGTAATTTGTACAAATTTTTTCGCCCTTCAGCTGGACAGCAATCTATTCTCTCTTCTGAATCATCAACAATGTCAGAGTCTAATAAGCGCCTACCAAAAGACATTGATGTGACTGTATTTGAGACACTTCCACAAGACATTCAAACAGAGTTGTTGGAGAGATGGAAGAAACCTGCTGTTATTGCAGCGAAGCAAATAAACAGTAACTCAACAGGGACAGGAATAAAGAGATACTTTACGCGTAAGGCATAGACGTATTGTCTTGCCTTGCCAAACGGATATGACAGACTGCAGCCATTGCTAACACATTCCTAAGGCGCAGTAAGCAAGGTCTAAAATTGAAAACCGGTTTTATAAAATTTATGGGACAAGCCCGCTTATAAAGAGATGTTTCAGGCAATGCAAAAACATGCCTTTTTCGTTCTGTACTAATTTCAAATGAATAAACAAGTGTTGACGGTTTAGTAAACAAAGAATATGAAAATTTCATCTTCATCAACATTTGTCTAAAACTACATATGATATGTGATATATATGATATATAAACAATATATATGATATATGCACACAAATATGTGTACAACAGTCTGAGATTTGCTCTTGCTATTACTTAAAAACATTATTTCTTTTATCCAGCAATACATTGTGCCTGTTGAAGTGAAGGTGCAAACGTAAAGTTTACACTGTTTGCAACCAACAGTTTACCGTCTTTTGTTAGACATAATGCTTTTTCTGGAAACTGTAAAGAACAAGATCTCTGAAAGGTAGGCATCCTCTGCTTCTCCTGAGTGTTAATGAACCTGTATTCGAATTCCTTAGCAATATTTGAAGGATTTGTAGCCTGAATCGCGTATGCAATGTCTCGTTCGAATTTCATTGTAGGGTAGAGCAATTTCTTTTCTGAATCGGCGAAGCACAGCCAAGACGAAAGTGTCAAAGATGTGGTCACCTCCTTCAGATAAAACACCGATCCCTTGATCCCATTAGTAGACAAGAATTTGCACAACTCGGGATTCAGAGCGGTGTTGACAGCCAAAGGGGTATACAAATAAGGTGTATCGCTAAGAAAAATTTTTCCTACAGCACACTTGTCGTTGAGTATTTCTGCTACTTCAAATGATGTGTCAGCATTAGTCGAGTAATATGGCAAATTCGGCTCATCATCATCATCATCACCATTATCTGTGCGTATATCAAGTATTGGAAGTTGTCTGGCATGGTTGGGCTTCTCCAGGCTCCCACACGCATTCATGTAGAAATCACGAGATGTGGAGGTGCGGTCAGCTCCATAAGCTCGACTCTCACTGAATTTGTCCAACGTCTGAACGAGAACAAGATGCAACTGATGTGAATCAGCGGCGACTCCACTGCTGTTGTTAGAATACACAACAGCGTTAACCTGAAGACCAATAGCTGGACATGTAAATTTAATCTTCTCCTTGCAGTCTGCGTCCGGCTCAACGGTCGGTTTGCCAGGTTGCATTACCATGTCTACACTGGTGCCTTTAATACGTTGTCGTGGCACCACTTCCATTTCAGTTGTGTGGTGGGGATGGAAAGTAGCACTGTACAGTTGCTGATCGACAGGGTCGAAGTTGCCTTGAAGATGCACATCAAAAGCCGAAGTGTTGGCAACAGTCCAAGAGTTTGCTTCGAATTCCATTGCTACCAAACAGCTACAGTTGAAAGACAAGGTCTACTGTGAAACACTTGCTCGCACCCTCCAGTTTATCTAGAGTCTGAGTGGAGAAAACATGAGGTTGGGAAGAAAGTCTATTTGGGGACGATTTTTCGAGGGAAGGGATTTTAAAAAGTAGCTCACACGATCCTGGTAGAATCCCGCGATTACTAACTAGAGACTAAATTTCGGTAATCCCCTCCACTCGAATTTGTAATTTTTGTCTACCTAGGCATGCTGCGGTAGCAAAGTAAAAAACCCAAAGAAAAACAACTTACAGACAAACCCAATAACGGAAGTGAAGCAATACGTACGATCGGCTGCCGAACGAACATTCTCGAGAACCACCTTCAATGTCTCGTCGTATTGAGCATGCGTCAGATATCAATAGGTCAGTCAGTGAGAACAACATGGCGTCTCGATTAGAGAGAGAAACCGATGATCTACGGCTTAAAGCCGACATGATGACCGACGATTCGCTCGAGAGCACTAGAAGAACACGCCAGATGGCCGAACAGGCGCTCCAGGTAGGCACAGAGACGATGGTCGCTCTCGACGAACAAGGAGAGCAGTTGGAACGCATCGACAGGCATCTCGACGACATCAACGACGACCTTACGCATGCCGAAAGGAACATACGCGAACTTCAAAAATGCTGCGGCTGTTGCGTGTGCCCGTGTAGCGGTGGTATCAAGGTGGGCAGCGGCACAAGGAAATCGAATGGCGGACTAGAGATGGATGACGAGCCCATCACCACGCAGCCACGCAGCGCGAGAGGAGGCGGCGGCGGAGGAGGGGGTGAAGGCCCCATGATACAGAGAGTGCTCGACGATGCGAGAGAAGACGAAATGGAAGAAAACCTGCAGTAGGATGTTTTGAAATTGCATGATGACTTCATCACATTGTCGCCGTGACGCAGCATGTTTCTTGATTTGTAGAGCGGTGTCAGGTGCTGTCGGTGTAATGAAGAACTTGGCACTTGACATGGGCAACGAGCTGAGTCAACAGAACAAGCGAATCGGAGGCATCACTACGAAAGCGGAATCGACCGAGTACCGCACTCACGCTGCTGATAGAGCCGTCAGGAACGAGCTGAGGAAGTAACGCGTTGAATTATTTTTTCTACTTGTCGTAACGTCAGTGACAGTAGAGATAGGGTTTGAGTATAGACAATAGCTACATGGTGTATTGCTAGTGCAATTCATGGTACAATACCATATATTCATAATTGTATTTCTACACTGCAGTCCGGCTGTAGGCACCTTTTGCTACTTGTGTAACAAAATTAGACAGCTGAAACAACGTGCTAATTAAACTGTTATGAATGAGAGTATTGAAATCAAGTTAGACCTGATCAAAAATGCTGTCTAGAAATAGGAACTGCCAAACCATACTAAAGTACTTAAAAGTTCATACCTGCTGCATATGAATCAAATGTCACTAGAAAAATATTGTAGCTAACGGGGAAAGTAATCAGTTTTAGTGTATAATTAGAGAACACACGCTTTCTGAGCAACTTTTTGAACTAATGTTAATAGAGCTTTGTTCTGATCATTAAGCTCTTGCCATTTATCTTGGAGTTGTTGCAGGTTTTGATGGCTTGCTTTTACTGCTCTGGTTAGGGCAGAGTTTTCAAGTCTTAAAGCCTCGTTATCTCGTTCTGTTTTTGGCGAAGTGAAACGATGTAGGGATTGCTTCTTCACGGGTGTAAGTTGACGACGGAGTGATTTGTTGTCCTCCTCGAGCTGCTCGAGACGCTGCTTCATTTCTGCTCCTTCAATAAGTCTTTGCTCTGTTGATTCAGCCGAATATTTACCAAGTATGGTTTCCAGGTTGATGACATACAAAGACTGCTCTCTTAAATCTGCTTTGAGTTTTGTGTTTTCGTCATGTAGCTGTGCTTCCTTATCCACATCTTGCCTAGAGCTCTCTTCAAGTTTGCTAATCGACTGATCTCTTTCTCTTACGGTACGCTTCAAAGTGTCGACTTGAAGCCTCCAATAGTCCCTCTCCTGAGCAGTAGTCGACAACGTTTCTTGGGTGTTGTTCAATTGTTCCATCACATGGTGTCGGTCCTTCACCAGACTGTCTTGATGAGCTTTAGTTTCACGCAGCTGTGCTTGTACATCCCTTGCTGTGTCAGTCTCCTGTTCGATTTGTGTGCAAAGAGTGGTATTTTCACTTGTGATATGAACAATTTGCTGTTTTGCCTCTGTCAGGCACTGCTCGAGATAAGTGTTGTGATCTTTCAGCTGCTGCCATTCAACAGAAGTCTCACCCAAAGATGCCTCAATCAGACTCTTCTCTTGCACTAGAGCTGAAACCTGACTCTTTAATTCCTCCTTCTCTGCTTCACTTTGTTCTAGACTGCTCTGCAATTCATCGATCTGTTCTTTGCATTCTTCAAGTACCTGATGCTTGACTTTTGTAGTTTCTGTTACGATTTGCTCACTCAAAGTCAATTCAAGTTCTTTCTTCTCTTCATCAAACTGCTCTTTCTGCTTCTGTATTGTCTCTGCATTTTCTGCCTTCAATATTTGTAAATCATTTTGAAGGCTTTCAACTTGCTGGCATTGCTCTCTTAGTTTGTCTTGTGTTTCTGTCATTTCTAAATTGTGTTGCTGTTTCAATTGATGATTCTCCTCAGACAGAACTCTTGCACTTAACTTGAGTCCCTCCTCTTCTGCTCTCATCTCTTCTACAGTAGCGTGTGCCTTCTCGAGCTGCAATTGATAATTCTCAGCCACTTGATGTCTCACTTCTTCTTTCTCCTCTACAAACTGCTCTCTCTGTCTTTGTAGCTCATCATCGTGCTCTTTCCTCAGTCTACCAATGTCACTTCGAAAACTGTCAGCTTCCTCTTGCAACTTGCTCACAGTTGTGTCCCTTTCTTTTGTCAATCTCTCCTGCATTTCTTCCATATCTGTATTATGCTGCAATTGGATTTGATGATTTTCTTTCTCCAATTTGTCAATATCTAACAGAAACTGATTTCTGTCTGCAAGAAGTTCCTGTCTCTTCACATTTAACTCGTTGTTCTGTTGTCTCAGCCCTTCATTAGCCTCTTGTGCATTTGCCAACTTAACTTCGAGATGTTGTACCCTAATAGAGAGCTCTTGTCTCTCCATAACAATACCCTGCAGTTCAGAATTGACACTAACAGTACCTTCTGCCATTGCTTGAAAAGACAAGGCCTCTGTTGATAGTTTGTTGTTTGTAACAGTCAATTCCTCGTTTTCAGCAATCAACTTCTTATTCTTCTGTTGAAGATCAGTAGTCTTCTGATCAAGCATTTCCTGGAAACCAGCTTCTACGTGTGACTTTTCTGACTCAAGCTCTTTAATACGAGCAACATACTTGGCAATAAGGTCTTCATCGTCATCTTCATCATCTTCCTGATTAAGCAGTGCTTCTTCATCTTCGGATGAATCCCCATCTGCACTGGTTCTTTCAATAGCTGGTGGTGGAGTTGGAGATACCACAACACCATCATCACGTGATTTTGGGCGACTGCCATCAGTATCATCTGCTGATGTCGATCCAGCTGATTCTTTGCGTTTTTTCATGTAATCACCAACCTTTGATCCAGCACGTCGTACGGTTGATGCACTCCCACTGCTGGGACGCCGCCGTCGACCTTCACGTTGAGACTTACGCCTTTCATGTAATAGCTGCTGTTTATATAATCCGATCTCAGCAACACGTTCATCAAAAGCATCTCGCAGTGTTGCAATTTCTTTGGTGAGCTTAGAAATTTGTTCTTTCAACTCTCTAGTGTCGTCTTGCTCATCGTCATCCAACACCCCATGAAGGTCATGTGTACTGCATGCTGCATCTTGCTCATCCAGCTCTCTCTGTAACTGTTCAATGAGTCGATCTTTTTCTTCTGTTTGATCAACATATACTTGGAGATCTTTCTCAAGCAACTGTTTGTCCTAAAATAGCAAAACAAAATCAACAAATAAATCTGGTTTGACGGCAACAACACATCAACAAATCACTATATTCTTGTAAAGCAGTAAGAATGGTTGTAAACACATTCTCCCCTAAACATTGCCCTCACCATCCTCTGAAATAAATTTCACTACCCTACTAACAGAACTAGAAATCATGTCTTACCTCTTCGAGGTCCCTGATCTTCAGTTTCATATTTTCATCAGCCAGCTTCATGTTCTCAATTTCTTCTTCAAGTTGTCTAATCTGTTTCTGTGCTTGATGTTCAACCATTTCCTGTTCATAACGGTGATCTCTTTCTAGTTGTTGAGTTTTCTCCTGAAACTTGACCTCATCACTTTCTCTATCTTGTTTATGTTCTCGTCGTAGCTGATCTGCTTCTTCATCACTCAGTCGAACCAAACGACCCTTCTCCTCTGACAAAGCTGAGAAATCGGCTTGAAGCTTTTCAAATTCTAACTGTACAGTCACCAAACGACTTCGAAGGTGCCGAATGCCTGTCAAGTACATGCGGAGAGCGGGATCTCGACTATCACGATAATGGTCATCCATGAGGGCTGCTTGCATTCCAAAAGTCACCTCCTCAACACTGACGTGACCATTTTCATCTGTTTCAAGACCCTTCAAAAGAAACAACTTTCTCAGGCCATGAGACATGAGCAGACACCATGAGCATATACCTGCAAAAATCGAGTTATTTGTTGATGCTGTTCGTTGTGAGGATCACCACTTTGATCCATCCACATAGAAATGAGACCATCCCGTTGAACAACCCTGACATAGAACATAACAATAAAATGATACACACACGGTAGCAAGACAAACGGTACCCTTTATTATCTGTGTCCAGTTTATGAAACAGATCTTCTACAATAGCTAAAATATAAAAGTACAGAAAAGTTGTGACATTACAGACAACTACCACTATATAATGCTTCTCACCCGACTTCTTAGCTAAAAGGCTCGTTCCAATAAGGGCAGGAGTAGCAACACGAGACTGAGTGTGACCGGTCATGGGTGTACTACTTGCAACCTGTTTAAAAGAACAAGCTTTAATGCAGCATTCCCCATAGTACCACTATACAAATAACAACTACCTCAAACAGTAAGGACTGTGAAGCAGACGTAGGGCTCTCTAATTCATACGTTTCCTTAACTACAATCATCTTTTTGCAAAAGTCATTGAATGACACTCGACCATCTTTGTCTTCATCCAACATTTCAAACAGCTCAGACAGCTGCTCGTCCGTTTGACTCATTCTCAAGCTATCGCACACGTCTGAAAGGTCTTGTTTATTGATGAGACCATCATCATCGATATCATATTTATCAAAGATTGCCTTAATCATACTCATCTCATCACCAGTAGGAGACTGTGAAGAACAGCTGTAATGACTGCTTGGAGTCCACAATACAGACTCATCCTTGCCCAGTTCTTCAAAAACCGAGTCTCGACTATCGGTAGCCGATAAAGATTTAATAATCATCCGACCTGAAAATTTAGAGATAATTGAAAATAAAGATATAGAGCAAGCATGGCACAACTTGATATACTTTGTGTTGGTGAGCCACAGGTTTCAGGGTCGAATGAAAATGTTCTTCTCTGTATTACAGGAGATGAATGACACATGTCTCCTAAGCCAAATCTTGCTAGCAAGCTGCTTGATCGAATCGAGCCTATCTGGCTTGCCAGGTCGGGTGACCCACAGTCTTGTTGTTGTTGATCGTGAGCTTCACTTCTTACACTACTCGTCTGCTTCTTATTGCTTTCAGGCCTAGATCTTCGTCCGAATCGCTTCTCGTTCAGAACAAATTTCGGTGCAACTTCAGTTCTATCATCATCATTCTCACCACCATCACAATCATCACCACCATCACCATCATCGGAATCAGGAGAAAGAAGCAGTCGAGGAGGAGGAGAAGAAGGAGTCAACAGACTGTGTTGAGTGACACTCTGCCAGTGATGACTAAAGTCTCCAAACGTGACCCGCCCATCTTCATCTTGATCTAACTGAGCAAACATGGACGGGACCTTTTCTTTCTCCATTCCCATTGTGCTGCTACAGAACAACTCTAGATCTTCGAGCGTCAAGTAACCCTTCCTCTCTCTATCGAAGCGATGAAAGAGCTCTTGAAGTTGCTGGGAAGCCAAGTTGGTGTGTTGACCTTGTTGTCCTGGACTGCCGTCATACCGCTCATCAGTCATAATCTGTAACACACAAGTATGCGTGCTCACGCTTGACGTCAATGCCTCTAGATCTGTCGTCACAAACAACAGCAAGGCAGAGTGAAGCTTGCAACTTAGGGACGACGCTTGCGAGTTGAAGTCAGAAAAATGTAATAAGCCGCAGCTTCCTGTTTTCGAATTATCATAATGTCACGATCTAACGACACCTGGAAGCCTTCAGAAACCACTACCCTACAGTATGGCATTTCGAAATCGTATCACGTGATTGTAACCTATTGGGACCCCGCGGTTTATGCATAATGGTGATCGTTACCTCTTGTTTTATGGTTTCATTCGCAATTCTTCTCAATTTTTGGTGGTGTGTTCACTTGACGTCTCGCACACACGCCTTTGCTTGTAGCTCCGCCCCACGACCTGCCCCTCTCGCGATCTCGATGCTCTGCAGAAAAGCGACAATAATAAGCTGTATTATTGAAAATATACGGCATCTAGGGTTTTCTTACTTGCAATCAGTGATGTCCAACAAATTTGTTTTCTAGTAGTGTAGACAACAAAACGCAGATGACCTCACTGTGGTTAACCTTAGCGCGCGTTACGTCAACAAACATGGCGGATTCTGAGAGTGCTCGACAGGCGCTGGAAAGTCAGTAGAAATTTCAGGGAACACCGAGAGATGTATACTCCTAATAATTATATATGCTTGTATTAGCTGTGTACGACATGTCTCGTTTGATGAACACTGGACTAGATATGGAAACGTTGACGAGATGCGTGAAGCTTTGCGAGACCGGCGTGAATCCGGAGGCTTTAGCTACTTGTATAAAAGAAATTAGACGAGAAACAGCCGCCGCGAGGGTACGTTTTGAAGCAACAAGCCATGTACTTGAATTTTTGATTAATATTAATGTATGGCATATGCTGTCTTGCAGGAAACCTAGCCAACAGTGTAGACAACTTGCTAGTACTGAGTGCTTTTTGTATATGGATACTTAGTTAGACGTACGTGCGATTGAAAGCGAATCCTAGCTTTTATTATTAATATGCCAACATGGCAGCAGGATATTTGCACTGTAGAGTCTGTGAGATGTTAGTGCTTGTGTGATGACAGATCCAGAGTTTAATTGAAGGACAAGGCCATAAGCTAGCATGATGTTACAAAATTAAGTATAATTCAGGCTCACAAGTTATCATTAGTTTGACTCTTGATGAGTCAGAACTGGTGCAGCAATGTAAGTATGATCTTACAAGGCTACAAAACGGCAACGCTAACAGACTTGTTGGAGGTAAAAGTGGGATGACTGGTACCATGTCACATCCTTGCTTTAATTGCTTTCTAGTTCAAAGCATTGATAAGCACCTGTTGTTCACAATATGAATATTTGTGTTGACAAACAAGTCAATAACTGAATTACAATATCCAGAACATTCTTGACAATTTATTGCTAAAATCGAGTCTTTTGAAAGAACGTGGGTGGAGTGTGCTTGATTAGCATTTAATTAATATTTAGTGATTTTGTTTGCCATGTTTGTTCTATGTTTATCTGTGTAGCTGAGAATCAGTGTAGTAGCATAAACCCTATATGCTGGTTTTGTATTGTATGAGAATCTGATGTTGGTGCTGGTCACTAAATTGTGGTCTTAGGAAAAGTGCCAGAATAGATAAAATATATTTCTGAAATATTTCATGGGCGGGAAATCTACGACAAGTTGAGAACCAACTTTACAAATCTGACAATTACAAGAATTTATTGATTTATTAGTGATTAGAACCATCTAGTTCAATGAATACTAGCATTGAAAGAAAGTTTCACAAATGTGTATCAGAAAGCTAAACTAACATCTACATCTTCTCAGGAACATCATGAGTTTTGTTGTATAATTCTGACAGTTGTTAGTAAGAACGTTGTATCGGAGGTTATAGCGACGATTGTATTCACGAACTTTCTCAAGGCTACAGCTACTGCTCCCTCTCAAGTACCAAGTGTACTTACTCCAATTCTCGCTCTTTCGATTCTCCTCGATACTTCCTATACCTGTAATAACTGGCAGCTTGCTATTCACTCTTTCAACTTTGAAATCAAATTTGACCCCTCGGTACTGGAGCGCGGTGTGATAGAGTCTAAATAGACTTGGCAGTTGAGACATATACCTTTGGCTTTCAATTCTTTTTTCGTTTCTTGGTATCACATCGCGCTTCGTTTTATCTAGCATCCTGAGCGTTCGCCTTCCTTCTCTGAAAGGATATGTTGGGCAAGATTGGTCTGTAGGGTATACAAGATCAGATACGAGTTTCACTCAAATTCTGTACTGTAATTGTTTGTTGCTTTACCTGCATTACTTTGCTGTTGTAGACGTAGTGTTGATAACACAAGGAAAACGGGCGTCCAGACTAGGAGCATGAGTTTAGACGTGTTTTGACTTGCCCTACGTGATAGAGATGACACCTGCTGCTGTGACAACGTGTCAATGTGTAGTGAAGTAACATGCAGTATAGTACAGTACCGCGGTCGTTACGCCACGCAGCGTCAACATTTTGCAACGTCTTATTTAATTAAGTTTCTCCAGAGGTCAGGTTTCTCTAGATAAATGCAGTTATTAATTAATTGCATTTGCACGGAAACAGAAATTAGTTAAGCAATCTTGGTCAGTGCACTTTGCGGCCATTCCACTCTTCAGTTTTTTAATTTGGTTAAAAATTGAAAAGTACATCGTGCATTTCAATTTTTGGACAATTATAACTAAACAATAAAAATTACTCTTGCGCCTGGAACTGTCATACGGGCACCGGACAAGACTAGCGCGAAAGAGTCTGGGGACGAGGCTAAGTATACTCTATCTAGCCTTCAGTGACAGCACGCGTAGACGTGATGAAGCAATTTCAATTTGATTGTTGGCACCGTCTCCCAAGTGTACACTAGAGGTGACAATTGACAGACAAACCGCTCAAACAACACATGAAATAGCCGTTAATAACTATAGCTATGCAGTAACGATCTCTAGGATTCTCTAGGAAAGCGAAATTCTTGCTCAGTTGAAAAGGCGATTATTCCGAAAAAAACAATAATTTACGCACGATGAACATTTGTTGAATTAATCGCACGCCTTATTCTGCCTTAATTAATTAATTTCTGCCCTAATCAACTTCTGTTACTATGTTTTGTATGAGAACAATTGTAAACAGAGCGAGTGCTAGTAAACATTGCACTATTTCTTGAGTCTAGTTCTAAGCTGCTGCTTGAAAGTAGATAGCTACAGCAACGACGTATACATGTAGGCAACACTTGGATGGGTACCATGTGCAACCATGCAGACTGTCCTACAACACAACAACTACTAGAGAGTTGCATAAGCATGATGTCATTTTATACAATTGACAGACAATAGATGCACTATAATGGATGCACTATAATGGATGCATTAGCTATGAGCTGTAGTTGTACACCAACCAGGAGGGTGTGAGTGTCCCCGGTACCGTAAGTACCACCTCCAGTAGTTAGATGGGAGTGCGTGTACGTGTACACACTATCGTAGCTTGAAATAGCCATCTACAGTATGCTATACACATGTAGTGTACATATTGCACACACAAAGGTGCCTGAAGACGCTGCGCAGACAGAACGCGTTGGTCTGGCAGTGCAAGCTGTTTAGCGCGCGCTCCTTTCAACATGGACGGCGCAGGTAGGATTGTTGTGGATGATTGTATTGCGAAGTATTCAGCTTGTTTGTAACAGGCAAAAGAAAACGAGAAGCTAGAAAATCAAAAGATTCAAAAGTCAGTTTCATGTAGCTCTAGGGTCGCAACTGTTGATCATCACATCGTCACGTCTAGGCGAAACGAGCTAAGAAGCAGACTGGCAGTGCAGTGCCAACTGTTGAACAGATTAGTGTTGATGTTCTAACTCAAGTATGGAACAGCTAACGTTTATGTCGTGCCACGTGTGTTGTCACGTGTGTTGTGACTATTCAGCTTGCTGCAAAATTCTGGGCTCCCCACAGCACAGAAGAACGCCATCCATACAATGCACAGGTTGCATATTTGTACTAGTGTATGTGTCCGTTACTATTACTACTGTACTGTACTCTGGCTGTGCTAGATCATTGAAGATGTTTACCAAAAGGAAGTACTAGACTCCAAGTAAGTATTGCGTATACGGATTCCTGGAACTTGTGTATTCTGACGTCTATGTCTTTGATGTTTATTGCAGGCTTTCAATAAAGAGGATCATGCTGCTAGAGTTTAGGTACTGTTTTGTGTCTCAGTGTGATTATGTACTGACCTGTAAGTATGATATTGATTGTTATTTGCAGTCAATATTTGGAGAACTATTTGTGGCCGAATTTTGATGCTGAACAGGTAGGAGAAATGATTTGTGACATTACAGATGGTATTAATTAACAATGATTAATGATCATAGTTTATGATCCTGTAACTACTATTAGATGTTGTGTATTTGATTGGCACACTGCCATTTTTTTACCCTAATTTGGTAGACGTATCAAATGCTATCATGTGAAAGTGGAAATGCTGGTTATACAAAGGTAACATACGTATAAACAGAAGAATTAAAGACCAGCTGTCCGTGTCACTGTCCATATTTTGGGAGAACCCTTTCTTCAAGTACATCATATATGCACTGCAATGTAACTAATAAATATTGCTTTGCATCTTCATTGAGCCCCAATTTCTTGCTATATAATAGGTAATAGATATTCTGTGCTGTGTAGGCAAGTGATGCTCATGTGATGTCAATTGTTGTAATGGTCAATGAGAAGTTTCGCGAAAATGTTCCTGCTTGGGAGGTTAATTATACGTATCAGTTGATGTTCTTGTGTGCCTAATTTTGTGTTTATGAAGACATTCAAAGCTTCGCCAGACAAAATGCCATCTTTTTTCCAACGTGTGCTGACAGCATGTGTAGATGACTTTGAAGTATGGATGCTTTTGACTGACTGTGCTTGTGCAGAGATTATACTGAATGTTTTGAATAGGATTTCTCTATCAAGGAACAGACTGTTCTTCTTATTTTTCTTATCAATTGCTTTAAGAGTTTGGTAATAATGAGTGATATAATTTTTACTTTCAACATACAACAACTTTTATTCTGAAACATTATCAGGAGGAAGAATTGATTCGGGAGCAAGTTCAGCGTGTTGTATCATTGCCTATGTGGACATGTCTGCTTCCGGTAATGGTGATGGTGTATACTACTGTGTACAAAGCTGCTAGACTTATTCTTCTATTTAGGCACGTCTTAGATTGGAACTGAAGGCGACTCCAAGACTGAAGAAATACTGGAATGCATTGGAGAAGCGAGATGCTCAGATGGATCCAGTAACAAGAAAACGGTAGACAGTGTTGTCTTATCAAGTGCAACTGATAAATGTATGTAGTCATGTCTGTGGTAGGGTAGAGAAGGAAAGAAAGTTTTTGTCACGTCTAATTCAAAGGTTTTTTGGCATATTAGAGTCAATACCAAAAGCTGGTTTGTCAGCACCTTTTCTTTTTTTTTTGACTTTGGATGCAAATAATAACAATGGTATGGTATGGGTTTTAGGACACGTTAAGCTTGAGAAGGTTGAATATTGTACACGTTTTATTGAACTGCTTGTGGATCTAGAGGTTAGATGCAGTGATGTTATGTACTTTCACATTGCAAGGAAAATGTTATTGGTTTAGTCTATGTTGCCAACCAGAAGATTTTTCAACACTGTTCTTGATGATAATCACTTAGTGGTAACACTCTTGTTAGTAGCTGTGCTAATGACTACCAACATCATGAGATTCGTTGTATAGATTCGGTGCAGATTGTCTGCTTTATCGCATCGTCAACCAGAAGGTCGTCTCTTTAACCAAGTAAGCAATCAAGTGTTAGCAATATATTATAACATAAAACAGATAAACATATTTAATAAAGTACACAAGTATATGTGCAGGATGGTGTTAATTACTACCTTACATTCATAAGTTGTTTGTGCTTGTGTGAAGGACGTCTGCTTTGTATAGTGTGAGTAATGAGTGACATTCTGTAGATGCTAGACATGTTGAAATTTTATGCTGGATTTGAAATCAATGATCAAACTGGGTTGGCTCTAACTGATCACGACATGCTTGACATTCATTATGATAAGATCACGTCTCTTCAAGTGAGTTGATTATAATTGTTTTACTGCCATACAGTACCTGATTGCGGTGATGTGTTGTGTAGAGAGTCACATTCAAACACTTTGAAGAATTAAAATATTTTGCGATGTCAAGTGTAGCTGAAATCGACAAGCGAGACTCTCTGCTAAAGCATTTCAAGCCCCTAACGTGTGACTATCATCTTGTGTTGTTAACACTCACACTACAATGCATTGTCTGTCTCTACTACAGAAACGCGACTCTACACAAGATTGCTGCACATTTGTGTTTGTTGCCTCAACCAGACACCCAAATGGAAAAAGAAACGTACTCAACAAATTTTCTCGTGGAACTGCTGGTAGTTCTATAGTTAGAATTCAAAATGGCATGTTTGATCTGATTTGGCATGTCTGCAGGTGTCTCGCCATGAACGACGAATATCTCAAATTGAGGCACTCAATGAAATGCCATTATATCCTACAGAAGAAGTTAGTTTCCTGTGTCTATCTAGTCATGCTCTGATTACATAATGTCAGTACTGTGTCAATAGGTTTTATGGGATGAGAATGTAGTGCCATCAGAGTTTTTCTCTGGAGAAAGTATACTACATTGAAAGTTAATGTGTATTTAAAACATTACAACGTAATTGTTGGTACAGGTTGCTTGGCATTGCCAAAACTCAATCTTCAGTTTCTTACTCTTCATGACTATCTGCTACGAAACTTGAACTTGTTTCGTCTTGAGTCAACTTGTAGGCGCATTCTTGTTGTTGTGTGTTGATTTGTGGTGTAGTGTGTATCGTTTAGATGAGATTAAGGAAGACATTCAAGACGTCGTGGGTAGGATGAAACCATGGTCAGTTGAATTTGCAACATTGGGTTGTCTGATGTGAAGTATTGAACGGAGCGTTTTGTGACAGGATGATGGAGGATGGAACAACTGGATTTTCAGGATGGGCTAGAATGGCTCAGGTACTATCGAATGCATTTCTAGTTAGAATCTTTGCTGTTTAACGTGGTTGCTCAATAGTCGTGGTAAAGAGTTAACTTTGTGTATTACAGTCTTGTGTGTGGCAACATGATAACTAATGCATGTAGTAGTTTTATTATTTGCATCAGTCAGTGGTAACTTGCATTGTGCTAGGATCATTTATATAGAGCGTATTTGTTTGTTACCTTTCTAGAAACAGATAGAGTGGAAAGGCCCACTATCGTGTTCGATTGGGCACCTTCCTTTTTCAAGATAGAATGAACAGTTTCCGGAAACGGATAGACTGGAAAGGTATTACGCTGTTCAATTGGTAACTTTCTGTTTTCGAAAAAGGATAGAGCTGATAGACTTTCCATCCTATCATACCATCAGTACCGATAGAAAAGATAGAAAAGCACCTAGACATGAAACTTGAGTGTCTAATAGCTTTGACATTCCGAATCAATGTGCTTGGTTAAGCCTTGCATTCCAGACCACTATTTGCGCTTATTCTTGCAAAAGTTTCAAAGATGGCAGCTGATTTCTCTTGTTTGGCAGAATTTTTTGAAGAGTTAGTAGACATTCTAACAGGTGGAAAAGTAGATGAAACGGCTATGACAAAGAACACATACGCCTGGGGTGATTCTGACACAAAAGGCACTGAATAGCTCTGTTACTGCCTCACCTATCTTGTTTTGGAAAAGTTCTCTTCGATTGGTAAGCATGCCCTGTCTCTTTTCACTCTATCCAGCCTAGACTTTTTCACAAAAGGATGGTTCCAAACGAATACGCTCATAGACTGTCCTTAGACAATAACGTAGATCATTGTTAGACTTGTTTTCTTGCGTTTGTACTATATGAAGAGATAATACATGATGGCATATGACTTGTGTTGTTGTGTGATGGTCTGAGTTTATTGATAGAAACGTTTTTACTCAGTTGTAGTATTCTCAGAACACAACTCAATTGTGTGTTTGTATTTTGGTGTGACTCGAAGCAATCAATGCATTGCTTGTCTTGTCTAGATTTGTTAGCAATCTCTTGTTTTGAATTGATGTCAAGTCATTTGAATGTATACCATAATGCAGTACAATATTGCACATACGGCATGTTTTTCAATAACCACACAACTGCGTATCGAATTGACATAATCCTTTGATATGATAAGGTTGTATCGAAGTAATTGCATATGCAGTAGTGCTAACTGGTGTACAACTTATAGTGAGGGAAGTGGTTTGATAGCAAGGGAGTGAGCTAACACTGATATGTTATTGTAACTGACTTTTTGTTATTTTGATTGTAGCCTATTACTTCTTTCACTATCGTGGAGGTAACTTACTCTCAATGTGTTGCACAGCATTCTATGTTGACATCAAGTGTGTGTTTAGGTAGCAAAGCCTAAGATTGGGGAGAATCGACCTTCAAGAGTGCGTGCTGACATACAACTTACTCTCAGCGTTAGACCAGCTATCAAGACAGAATGGGAAGGTGTTTTTTTATAAACTCAACGTACAAGTCAATGTGCATGATTTCTTACCTGTGTGACTTATGCTTAAGCGCTGAGAAAGCACGATGTCCTGTTTTTGATTTCATGTCGAATGGCGAGATCATTTGATGCATCAAAGCCTTTTCGTGAAAGGGTGCGGTTCTCACTGTGACAGTTAAGTGTCATGCTCTAGTGTGTGTGTGTGATGTTGCAGTATGGTATTGCATATGTTCGTGGCTGTGAAGTCCAAGGCATGCTGGATGATACAGGAAAACTAATTGAAGAAAGTTAGAAGACAGCTGGCCAAACATAGTCCATGTAGGAATGTGTATACATTGTACTGTTTGTATTAGATCCGTTTGAGGCAAAACCTGAGCTTGATGGAGATGCAAGAACTTTTCGTGTGTGGTTGGACACGAATCAGTACCAGCAAGATATGGCAGCAACACTGAAAGGAGCAGAAGTGAGTTTCTGTTAGCTGCTTTGCATCTTGTATGACATTGGTTATAGAATCGCTTCCAGTACACAAACTGTATATCACATGGTCAGAGCTTATTCCATGTGTAATTCAGTTATTCAAGCTACACAAACATAAAAAACACAACTACCTTGCTTTGACTGTTTAGCCAATTTACCATAAATATTGTTAACATTATTAGCAACGCGTGAAACACTAGGTACAGTAGTGCAGGTTGGTCACATGACATACAACTGGACGACCTGCTAGGCAGCCGCATAACACGTGACCTCGTGTCTCGCCACTCAATGTGTCCAGGCCTCTTCTCACACTCTACCAATTGGCTTTGACTAATTACATTCAAGCTGCATAGCTATGACATGCAGATGATTTGCACTGTAGTGCTTCGTCATTAGAAGATGGGTTTGTATGATGCAATGCATTATTCTCTGTGGAGGAAGGTTTTCTGTTGCTGCTCATACTTAAGCATGGGTGCTAA
>NC_085089.1:1310000-1422500 GCF_963422355.1 Corticium candelabrum | reverse complement strand
GTGCCAACAACACTTGTGATGTATGACAAAACGTAACATGCAGTTGTAAATGTTGACAGGAATTCAGAGGTTTTGAGTTACTACGAAGAGGTAGAGACTTCTACACTAGACATGATACAATCACTTGCACATATCAATAATTTCGTTCTTTGATCAGGTGGTGATAGAACCAACTATTTGCTAGTCAAAGAAGCCAAAATCATTGCTATGACATGCACTCATGCCGCACTCAAGCGGCAAGACATGGTTGAACTAAGTTTTCAGGTTTGTTTGTGCACCAGCAGGTTATTGCGAGTGTCAGTTAAATAAACTCCATGCGTATAATAGTATGACAACGTCCTGATGGAAGAAGCTGCTCAGATATTGGAAATTGAAACGTTTATTCCTCTAATGCTGCAGGTTGATACAAACGTGACGTCGTCTTGTTGTGTTGATGTCGTCTTGTTGTGTTGATGTTGTCTTGTTGTGTTGATGTCGTCTTGTTGTGTTGATGTCGTCTTGTTGTGTTGACGTCGTCTTGTTGTCATCTTGTTGTGTTGATGTTGTCTACTGCTTGCCTCGTGTACAGAAACCTCAGGATGGCGTTAGTCGTCTGAAGCGAATGATCTTGATCGGTGATCACCACCAACTACCACCAGTAATCAAGAACATGGCCTTCCAGAAATTTTGTAATATGGAACAGTCGTTGTTCACTCGGTTTGTTCGACTTGGTGTGCCTACAGTAGATCTGGATGCTCAAGGACGATCCAGAGCAAGGTATGTGTGCACATCAAATTCTGATGATAATTGCACAATAAATAAATAAATAAAATAAACAAATAAAATAAAATAAAAAATAAAATAAGTAAAATAAATAAATAGAATAAATAAATAAAATGAAATAAATAAAATAAATAAATAAAATAAATAAATAAAATAAAAAATAAAATAAGTAAAATAAATAAGTAGAATAAATAAATAAAATAAAATAAATAAATAAAATAAATAAATAAGTAAATAATTTGATAATAAATAAATAAATTATTTTTTTTAGCTTTTTAATTTTTATTTTATATTATTTGTGTTTTGTTGTTTTGTTGTTTATTTTTTATATAAATATAATAAGTAAAGAATTTATTGAACACTATATAGTTACTTGAACTTTGTTTAGCCTCTGCAGTCTGTACAGCTGGAGATATAAGAACCTTGGCAATCTTCCTCATGTGTATCGTTGGCCAGAGTACCTAATGGCCAATCCTGGTTTCTTTTATGATTTTCAACTTATTGATGTTGGTGATTTCAATGGACAGGGAGAATCGCAGCCGACACCATATTACTATCAGAATCTGGCCGAGGCTGAGTACGTAGTTGCTGTCTACATGTACATGAGGCTGCAGGGATACCCAGCCAGTAAGATTACTATTCTCACGACCTACAATGGACAGAAACATTTGATCAGAGATGTGCTCAAGCAGCGATGTGGAAAGAATCCATTCTTTGGCATCCCTGATAAGGCACGCTGTGTGTGTGTGTGTGTGTGTGTGTGTGTGTGTGTGTGTGTGTGTGTGTGTGTGTGTGTGTGTGTTAGTGACAAATTATATACGTATTAACAGGTTACATCTGTCGATCGTTTCCAAGGCCAGCAAAATGATTACATTCTGTTATCTTTGGTGAGGACAAAAGCTGTTGGCCACTTGAGGGATGTTCGTCGTCTTGTGGTGGCATTGTCTCGAGCCCGACTGGGTTTATACGTGTTCGCTCGAGTGTCTGTTTTCCGTAATTGCTATGAACTGAGCCCTGCTTTTAGCCAGGTTTATGAACACTGGAGACTAGTTTGAATTATACACACACACACATTGCTGTTGTTTTCCAGTTAATGGAGCGTCCCTTGAATCTCTATCTAGCCCCAGAAGAGATGTATCCTCCATGTAGAAAGGCGAGTTTGTCTATCGTTGATATTCTAGGATTCTATGTCGTAACCATTGGTGTACCGTATCTACAGTCTGATGAATTACCGCCTTCTCATCCATTCATTGTTGAAGACATGCCTCGCATGGCCCATTATGTTTATCACCTCTACAACAGAAGAATGCAGGAAATGCAGTCACAAACTCGGGTCTATCAAAATATGCTTGAACTTCATGAGACTTTGTCAGTTTAATATTGTGACTCTCTACACAGGCTTTTCATCAGAGTATCCCGATGCAGCCACCTCCAGTAGAGAAGCAACAAGAACGACCTCGTACGCAAACCCAAGATCAGACTGATGAAAATCTTGAAGAAGCTGTAGATGATGATGATGATGATGATCCAAGTGGTCATGAGCCGGCAGAGAGTGAGAAAGCAGTTGAAGATAGCAAGGTTGTATCTCAGTGTGATGATGATGAGAATCGTGATGAGACAGAAACGAGGACTAACCAGGAAACAGTTATTAACGAGGAAGGAAATCAGTAAGGTTTATCCATCGCAGCTTTGCCAGACTGCCAACTGTAAATTACTCTGCTGCAGTGGATATATAGCATATATGGTGTATTATGTACCAAACTTGCTGGCTGCATCTTGCAACAAGTTTTGGAAAGGTGGACTAGTGTGACCAAATTGTTGCCGATATGGCTGCCTTATCACATCTATTCATAATGGACTCCGAGTCTCATATGAATCAGAGTTACGTGTACATGTGCTGTGGGCCATACCTCACACAATAACTCAGCAATGGTTGCATACCCCAAGTGTGTGTGTGTGTGTGTGTGTGTGTGTGTGTGTGTGTGTGTGTGTGTGTGTGTGTGTGTGTGTGTGTGCATGCTCCAATCCTTACTTACTTAAAGTTATTCAAGAGTTACTCTCTCCATTGATTTTGTAGCTCATAATGTAGCAATAGTGTAAATATAAACAATAAAGCTATTGTAACTCAAGTCATCCTATAATGAAATACTTTAGCAATGATGTGTTATTGTATAAATTTCTATGGCACATGTGCATACATACACTTTCACTGATCGCTAGTGTACCTTTCCTTCTAAACACAATGTGTGTTTGTTGGGAGTTCAGTCTGCTCACCAGATTCGGAGTGGTTTGAGGAGGCGCCTATGAAACAACCGCTAGCATGCAGAGGCAACGGTGTGTGGTGTGTGTGTGTGTGTGTGTGTGTGTGTGTGTGTGTGTGTGTGTGTGCGTGTGTGTGTGTGTGTGTGTGCGTGTGTGTGTGTGTGTGTGTGTGTGTGTGTGTGTGTGTGTGTGTGTGTGTCAGTGCATGCCCCAATCCTTACTGCAGCAACCCTGTGAATCCCGACAATCGACGCGTAGTATCCGTTCCAGCTACAGACACCAATAAATCCCAGTTAGTCAAACACCCTTCCAATACTCCCCATCTATATCTCTACCAGAATCGCCTTTATCTTGTTTAGATGTTTGACCTTCACAACCCACACTTGACGCCTGTGCAGCAGCAGCAGGAGTAGGAGCATCACTTCTAGCCCAATTAGCCTTCCGTTGGATCTTATTCAATCTTTTCTATACAAACACACTTAACCCTCAAGCTCCACACCTAACAAACAACACACTTTTACCTCCTTCAGCACAGTCCTATGACTAGCTCTTGCTTTTCGACTGCCACTGTGTTCACTGTTACTTTCAGAGTCTTCACTTTCACAGTAAACTTTCCTTCTCTTTGATGATCGTCGACTCACATGAACAGAAGAGTCGTCCTCACTCTTTAGCTCTCGCAACTGTTTCCGTTTCAGCTGCTTCTTCGTCACTCGTTCGTTTTCTTCGCCTTCCAAACATTCCAGTGACTGATGAACGTCATGCTCCTCTCTTTCCAAATCGGTTGCTCTTTGTTCCACGAGGTTATCTTTATTCAAATTTGTGCGATCCTTGCACTCGACATAGAATGTGATCACTTCAGGGTATGTGTCCAGTAGTTGGTTGTGTTGATAGAAGTTTAGTTTCTTGGCTGCCATCCAAGGAGATTTAACTATACAACAAATTGTTCCAGTGTGTGATAGAACATGGAGGCAAACAAGCAGCGACATACACGGATAGCAAACTAGATCGTTTGTCTGCACTGGACGAACACGATCGGCGATGTTGACAAGCGTGTACAGAATAACGTTCTGCACAATGACATTAATAATTTGACTGTGTCTGAAGTCAAGATACTAGCAATAGAACAGAGAGACCTTGAGATCTTGTTGAACTTCTGGTCTATCGTAGAGAGCGTTCAGTTCGCCTTCATCACTACAATTGATCGAATAGAGTGAGCAGCAGTTGACACAAACATCAATCAGTGCATGTGACCGACGTCTCAGTATATATGACCACGTTCAATATGCATGTATATGCAAACTGTGTAACTACAAAAAAGCTTGTCTGTCTGTCTATCTGTCTGTCTGTATGTCTGTCTGTCTGTCTACCTATCTGTCTGTCTGTCTATCTGTCTGTCTGTCTATCAATACACATACTTTTCTTTAGATTAACTTATAAATAAAAACTAAACGACCACTATAATATTATATAGTTACAGTCAGCCCCTAGGAGCAACCACACTACACATTACACGACATTCTCCATGCATGGAATCAAAGCTATAATTAATTCACCCAATTGTCAGCCACTCTAAAACGCGCAGCACACTATTGTGTTCATTACTGTTCCAGACATGTTTCTCTACAGTGAAATAAAATCTTTTGTAATAACACATCGTGGTAATTGAAATCAACAGTTTGTTCGCGCGCCATGCATGCATACCAATTGTCTGTCTGTCTATCAAAATTTATTGCTGTTTGCGTAAAGCATGGCTCAACTATACTAACAAATATGTAAATGTGTTTGTCCCACCTATCTTCGCAGCCGCGCTGTCGCAGTTTGATTTTGTAAATTTTTCTTCCAACCATCAGCAGTCTCGTGTCGGATAAAGGAAGACGAAATCTTTGCACCTCCATATTGTTCAACAAGAAGACCAGTCGTCTAATTGCACATCGATGGCTAAAAGAAAGAAAGAAATTGAATCAGCTGGTAATACGGGGAATGTGGGGTAACACGCGCGTTAGCGTTGCATCGCAACAGAAAGTGTGTACAGTATGTGTGATATCGAGTCTTGGTGCAAAGTCGAGAGTAACTCGAAGGGTGAATGGCTGAAATCTGAGAGAAAGCATTGTCCGAAAGCTTTGTGTAGTGACATTTTCGGTCTCAATCAACCTTGTCAGGACGACACGTTTCGTAGTGAGTGGATCAATGCAAAACCAGAAGAAGAAAAACGAAGAGAGAAGCGTCATTTTCCAGAGAAAGGTACTTTGCGCTTAACTGTGAAGACTTTGGGGTTTTATAACAATTGTGTACATGCAAGTATGTCTGTGAGATCATGCAGTTGCAGTGAAGTATGCATCCTCATGATCAGCCAGACTTCTATCTCTAAAATATAAACCCTTTGTATCTACTCATTGACAAGTACGGTTTGAGCAATTGCGATATGACTGGTAGTGGTAATCATCGTTACGTAACGTACTTGTGCATGGCTAGAGACAAACTAGCTATGATACACGTACTGTACTCCTAGCAAAGTTTCTGGTTACATGCATGATTTGCAAGCATGTGTAACTACTGCTATAGTAGTCAAGTACTGAGATACCACAACTATATTAGTAATTATTATACAGTAATCTGAGATTCGATCTCAATCGATCTTTCATCATGCAGGCCTAGGTATACTTTAATTGCATTACAGATTGACTCAGAAGCTTAAACACAATATCAATGCATGAATGTGTGATCTCACTTATCTTACGACTTTTTGTAAGAGCTTCCAATGTCTGAATGCGATTAGATACTCTATTCATATTTTGTATAGTGGTACATCTATATCTGCAATTAATTGCTAATGGGAGAGTAACTGCACACACTGCACAGTCGTGTTTCATGACATTATCTTCTATTCTCACGTCTGTTAGGTCTTTATCTACAAATGGAAATAATAAAGTTCTAAACATCATAATCAAATGGACGATTAAGGATTCTATATTCTTTACTAGATATTTGATTTGTTGGCTTCATTTCTTGTCTTTGCATGATGATCGACTGTTTTTCACATTACGGAGTGCAGTTGTTTTCTGGTTGCAATTAAATATGCACCCTTGAGAGTAGATGAGATAACTAAATGACTAACTTTTGTACACACCTGCAGGGCAATTGAATGAATGAATGAATGAATAATATTTGATTCACACCATGTAACCTTATCATATCGGTGTCCTTCAATTAATGAATGCAAGTCTTGATTTGATTGTACCTACTTCTTTATCAATTGCTTGATGGTAGCATTTGCATTGTTGAACAGAGTACGTGATGTCTATATGAGACAAATTCAATGTAGATGCATGAATGGTTTACACGTCTAGGAAAGAATTACTGTATATTATCTTGTATGTATTTGTTTTAATCTATTTTGCTATCTCGATCTTTAGCTGTGTGCCATTTGAAATGATCTGAAACTGCTGTGTAAAGAATTGTGACAATGTTGACCTTTTGGCTGGACACCATCAGCCATCAGTACAGATGGATATCGTTCTTGCATGAACAGAAAATCTGGTGTACGTAGCTAGCACAGCGATTAGCATGTCGACAGCAACAAATTGTACTTTGTGTTGTTGAGCAAGCATATTTTGGTTTGTAAAAACTAAATTATGCTGTTTGTTTGAAAGACAAGATTGCTGGCTAATTTATTAATTAATTCAAGACATTTGGTTTGAATTTGTGTGCTTAAAGGCAGGACACACCTACACCGCGCGTTTTTTATCCTTAGACTTTCTGCAATTCTGCGTGCAGTGATAGATCATTCAAGGAAGGAATTTGTTCATGTGAGATTTAATTGCTATCCGGGGCATTGACCGGAACACCCTTAGTCGTTGCTATCTGCGACTGCTCTTTTGATATCACGGTATTAGCGTGCGCGTCTGTCAGACAATATTGGCGTTAATGGAAGCTACCGAGGTGACTGAAAGTAAACAGTTTGCTCCAGATGCTGCCGTTGCAAACGAGATTGCATCTGAACTAGACCGTTCGCTCTTGTCGTTCCACGATTTTTCTAGATTTTCAGCAAGCTTGAGGATGTATGGAGAAGCCGCAGTGAAAGACAACGACTTACGAGAAGTAAGGTTGGCTATGGAGGAAGCTACTAGGCAGCCTATTGACCACGAGGTCGCAAATGCCTTTGAAATCGTGCAGATTGCTCGCTCGTATATTTACGCTTGCCTAGCATTTATGTATGGAACGGGAAAAGGAGGTTTTGCTGACACTAAGAAGGCGTTTGTATTCTACCAGCTCGCGGCGAATGCGGGGGTAGGCGAGGCACAGTGTAGTCTTGGTGAAATGTATTACTATGGCGTTACCGGCAATATCTTGAGGAATATACGAAGTGCCCATGTTTGGTTTGATTGCGCTATGGCGGATGAAGTGAGTTATATTAAATCGAACTCTGTGAACAGTAGTAAGATGAATTGGCTCAAACGAAAACCAATGATGTACCTGAAGTGTAAACCTCCTTACCAACTTCACGCAACAAAACGTTTGGCACGAATGAGTATTCAGGAAATACACGACATTTCAGATAATAATAGTGGGCGACATTTCAATGGTGTTTGGCTTTTGTCAGTGGCTGCTGTTGGTGGATGTGCTGAGGCGCAGCTGTGGCTTGCATCTTATTTCTTGGTGGCATTGGACGAGTTCTGTGATCGGCGAAAAGCTCTCTTCTGGTTAAGAAAGTCTAGCAAACACAACGATACTGCGAAACAGGTTAGTCAAACTGTTGACGTTCAGACGATAAAATATTTGAATTACTGGCATCTTACAGAATTTCTAAAGTCTCAACTATTGTACAGTTGGGTGATAATTGTTTCTTTTTGTAGATATTGAAATACTGTGTAACAGGACGTGAAGGAGATGCAGCAGATAGAGCTCGTCAAATTCTAAAAGATGCAGAACTTCCTATTCCTTCTACTTTGTCTATAGAGTCGTTTGTAGGACGGGTACAGCGTGAGATGACTTACGACACTCAGCACTTTTTCAAAGAGCGTTCATCCAGGATAGCACCGGTGACCGTCCCAACGTCTGTACTGTCGGAATTTCCACAATCGCCGACGTGTCAAAGGTTACTTGGTGCATGTGGTTTAGTGAAAGAAGCCAATAGTGTTCCAGATAGTTCCAACCTAGAGGACAAGAGACAATACTTGCAGTATATTGTCAACGCCTATCTTATGTGTCCACTTGTCTTGCAGTTTGTATCTGTTGACTTCTCTAGGGTTAGTAGTGCTTGTGATGATATTGAAAAGAACTTCTCATCTGTTTGTGAAGATGCGCTGATAGGAAGGGAGATTACCAGGTCAACTATAATTAGTCCAGAACACACACAGGAAGGCATTGATCGCATGTTAGAAGCTATTCGACTAATGGAGCTTCGAAACATGAGTGATAAGTCTAGTCAGCTCAAGCTAGCTCGTTTACATTGTCTAGCTGGAGACATGCAATGTTTGAGAGATCAATATGTTAGCGCTCTAGACCATTTCAGTCAAGCTGAAGAGATGAGAACAGACGACATCGCAGCTGTTCTGAGTGGTCAGGCATTTTGTCACAGTGCCATGGTTGGTCAGTTGGAACAAGCCAAACACCTCTACTTAGAGTACTTTAGAAAGGCACCCAAGTGCGATGCTGCCTTTGCTCGCAATTGTTATTTTCTTGCTGCAGTATCGCTGAAATTGGGAAAGTGGCAGGATTTTTGTTATTATTACGAGCAAGGAATAGAACATGAGATGGACAGATTGCCGTTTCAAGCAGCGGTTAATACTCAGGCTAAACACTGCCTCTTAGGCTTGTATATAGTAGCTGATACAACCGAAATGTCATTTTGCATCAATTGCTCTAGAATTGAAACGTTCGATTTGATATCAACATGTTCCTGTTGCAGTCCAATTGTTTCTTATCAGTTCACCGATGTTAGCGAAAGAATCTCAAGAAATCGACTAAAAGTAGCACTAAAACGCTCTAAGATTGAAGTAGTAACAGTTTCTCCCGTTGTCAATTCTGTAAGAAAAGTAATGGCTGTTTTGAAATCTATTGAAGAGAAGTTCTGCAGAGTGAACAGACTAATTGAAATGACTAAAAAATCTTCGAATTTTGCAAGGTCAAGTCAGAAACCACTTGTGGTTGCTGATGCGTTTACATCTGCAAGTAAACTCTCTGGTGCGGAAATCGAAAACGCTGCAGTGAAGGGAGCAGACAAAGCAAGAGCAGGTTCGTATTTCTCGACTTCTGGACGAAACATTGAAGATACGAATTTTGTTGACGTTTATCTGCGATGTCTTGTAGAATCGTTGCAAGGAAATGTAACTCATGCAGTGAAGAAAGGAGCAGCAGGAACTTTATTTGCAGCAAATCTCTGCAATCCTTCGCACACTACATTGAAAGAAGTTCTCTCGACAGCAAAGGACATCGCCCTCAGAAACGACCCTTCAATCGAGGTTACTGGTGCTACTACGTTTGCTGAATCAGGAGCAAGTGGCAGAGTTGCCATCTCTGTCACATGTAAAAGTATACCTATACATATATACATTATCAGTTCTGCTTACATTATTTCTATAGTTGAGTTTGTGCATGTTTACTGTAGATGAAAACGAACAAGTTAACAAGAGTTTGTTCTATTCTCCTTCTCGTAACAAGTCGTTTACCGGTCGCATTAAAATTCTTGAGAAATTGTGGGAATCTCTGCACTCTAAGGAAGGGATCGCTGAGGAGTCAAGAAGCAGAGGTGCAGTTGGCTGTGGTTTGTCTGCAATATCAGGTTTGGGTGGAATTGGCAAAACAAGCGTTGCCGTCGAATATGTATGGATACATAAAGAGTATTACTCTGGCGGTTGTTATTGGTTGTCTGTAGACGATCTAGAAGGAAGTATTAGCGATTTGGCGTGTTACATTGGCGCGCATAAGTCGGTCAACTTTGACGGGTCTACAAAATGTCAGCTTAGCGGCATTATGTCTTATCTTCTTGCTCTCAAACTTCCGTGGTTATTGATATTAGACAACATGGACTTAACAGAATTGAGCTCTCACCCCTTATTGAAGACAATCGTGTTGGGACCATGGAGACAATCGAACGATTATGGTAATCTTATGGTCACATCTCGATGCAATCCTCACATTTTGAGCGAAATTTTTCATATTGACAAACAAACGTCAATACACGTTTTGCATGAATTTATGGAAAGCGAGTCAATAGCGTTTTTAGAACAAAGAACGTTGACCCTCAAGAACGAGATCGAATTCTCCAAAGACCAAGCAGCCATTCTGGCTCGTCAAGTCGGTCATTTACCGCTCGCACTCGAACAAGTAGCAGCTTATCTCATCGTCACGCGCTGCTCGCTCAACGACTACGTTTCTACGTATAAAAAGCAACGTTCAAAGTTACTGAAAAGACGAAAGATTGCAAACGCGGCAGGTCAGGACAAAGCGTCGAATCACCGTTTAGCTGTTCATACGACTTGGAAGATAAACTTTGATCGCATCAAGAGGTACGAAGAGTTCGGTCAATGTGCCGACTCGTTTGTTCGTATGTGCGCCTTTCTTGCTCCAGAAAAGATCCCGTATATCCTTATCAAAGCGACCGACGAGCAACTTTTCCAGACCGACTCGACGGCATTGCGTTCGATTGTCGGTCTCTTGTCTGAATTGTCTCTATTTCGCGAAGAATATGAGAAAAAAGGATTAAGTGTTCATCGATTAGTACAAGAAGTACTGCAGGAATGTATCAAAGTAAGCGGATGTGAAGAACTTCACGCAACGTTTGAGTCTGCTGTTAATGCCGTAAGTTTGTGTTTGCAACGATGCAAGAAACCGAACTTAATGGAATATTGTTTGAGAGAAAGAGTAGGGGAAGACGAACAGTGGGGAATTCTATCATCTCACGCCTTCGTTTTACAAGAACATATATTCTCTAACGCTCCATTACTCGGTCCATTATTCCATCGTCTCGTGTGCTGCAACGTAGCAGTTTTGTTGGATAACGCTTCTATTTACTGTAACTGCATTGGACGGTTATCCGTTGCTAAATTGCTCGATCGTCAGAAGCTTCGTGTGCTCGACACGATGGACGATAGATTGAGTAAAGATGACGTCATAAGGTTGACATCTACTATTATACCGTTACCGTTAAGAGTTCAACAGAACGTAAGACGAGCGATACGAGACGAAACGATGAGTGGAATAAAATTACAAACGGTCGGTGATATATCGTCGAAACGTAAAGATGGCGACGTCACGACGGTCAAGTGTAGTCGCGAGGTCCGGAAAGACTTGATCAAAATTTTACGAACTTGCGATCGTCACGTCGCCGAGGGAGTGGCGAATGAACTGTCGAGCGAATTGTCGCGTCTGTCGTCGACGTGTAGAAAGAACACGATGGAGGAAAGATATTCGCTCGTGAGCTGTAGAGCACGAGCCTATCTGCAGTCTGGCAAGTTGGATGGATGTTATCAAGATGCGACCGAATGCATCAAGTTATTACCCGCTCGTTGCGACGGATACGAGATTTTATCTCAACTGTTTGCGCTCATCCAATGCTCGTCGTTACCTTTAGCTCGTTGTGTGGCGTCAGTGGCAATGCACTTGAATGCCGAATCTTGTCGAATGAAGTGGTTTAAGCAAGCCTACCCGAACGTTCCATCCGTTAAGATAACGACGCAGGAAAACCTTCGCTCGATCTTGGCTGATCAAAAACGTTATCGAGGATTTACTGTACTTGTAGATAACAAGCAAATAACCGAGTATGGTATGAGTGTGACGGAAAATATCAACTTTGTTGGTTTGCAGCAATGTAGAATGGATATACACATTGGAATATTTATTCAAAGTTATTCCTGTTGGGTAAATTTTGAAATGTTTATGAGAAACGGATGTTTTGTCGTTTGTTTCGAGGCACATGCTTCTCTTCTGCACTGTCGACTTACCTCTACTCGAGCTGGTTATTCCACTGTATCAGTGGATGGTGGATCGGTGTATTTGGACAGATGTCACATTGTTGACAGTGACGCGGGAGGATTGGCTGTCTGTCCTACTGGTAGAAAAGCTCCAGCTACGGCTGCCGTGTGTTCTTGTCTAGTCAAAGGCAACAAAGCAGCTGGACTAGAAGCTCGATATGGAGGTTGTCTTATGTCTATAGGCAATACAGTATGTGAAAATGGCGTCGGATATTTGTTGGGACCGCTTCCAGGCGATTGCCTCCTTCAATCTAACATCGTTTTCATGAATGGTCAAGGAATCGAGATTTCTCACACAAACCCTTTAAATCCATTGTTTATTGGAGATATAGTACGCGACTATATTGAGTCAATGCCATGTCAGCCAGAGTCTGTCCCCAGTGTAGTGATCGAAAGAAACGAGTTGTGTGAGAATTCAACGTACGGAATCTATTTGTTGTATGTTACATCTCGATGTGGAGTCGTGTCGGTTAGGAAAAATCTGATTAATGGTAACATGTACTGGGGATTTGGATCGCTTGGCTGTTGCGATCCGCATCCCAACGTTGGTGCCGTTGTGACTGAAAACACAATTCGTAGTAATAAGTGTGGGGGAATGAGAATAAGATTTAGTGGCATCTCCTCTCACAGAATTACAGATAATGTAATAGAAAACAACTTAATGGCATTCAACAAATCTGAACTGTCTGAAAGCGTTCTAGAGACTTACGAGAGTGGCAACATTGTCAGGAACAACGAGAAGACACTTCACTATCCTCAGTCTGAAAGTCTGTGGCAGAAGAATAGTTGCTCACATTGCCATGCTACACTAAGACAAGGAAAGCAAAGCATTCAATGCCAACGGTGTTATGCTTCCAACTATTGCAGTAGACCTTGTCTTGAGAAACATTTAGAAAGACACACGTTGTTGTGCGAAATTACTAGAAGTCGTTACAGCGTTACCACTTCTTCGTGGACGTCAGAACCAACTAGAACGGTTAGGAAAACAACAAGAATTGTGAAACCTAGACACAAGCGAGGACCTTCGTTCGCTCCAGTACCTCAGATTGGTGGCCCTCGGTTTGCTGTAAAGCTACTAACGTGTGAAGAGTCCCAGACGTCTTCGTCGCTCATTACTATCTATGATCAAACTCACACCATATGTACTGTGATTGTGAATACTCAGTTGTATGACTTGATTATGAATTGTGGTGTCGTCGGAAAAATGTGCGGTACGTCCAAGCAAGTTTTCTGCTGGGCAGTGTTTGAAGATAAAGACAACATTAGAATTTTTTTCCACGAACTTGCTCCTTACACAGACGAATGGTAGTCGTCTATGAAAGCGAACATAAATATAGTTGTTTTATATCATCACAACTGCGAGTTCAGTATTGTTATTGTTCAGTTTGCCAGATGGAACTTACTGCTAGCTGTAGGTACATGTATCATAGCAAGTTGTGTCAGTTGATGCTACTATAGACATAATACAGTAATACACGCAGTCTAACTGTTATCTCTTTTTCTGTTATATATACTGCTGACACAAGCTGTAAAAACATACGTGGTGCCTTTGTCGAAGCGTAAACACAAATGCAGCTATAGAAGTGGAAAACTTGAATTAGTAGAACATGACCGAGTACCTCTTTGTCTAGCCATTCGGGTCTATATATATATATATATATATATATATATATATATATATATATATATATATAATGTACAGTATTGTAATCAGTTGGCAGACTCATCAGTTGTCTATTTGTCTTTCTTGCTTTGCCATCAATTAATTAAAAACTGCGCTAGTAGCAAGACCGATTTTGAACTGAACAAATACATGCTGCCGTCGTGACTCAAATGTCTACCATTTAGTTATAACAGTACATAGATTTCTGGTATTACAGCGCCAAAAATGCTATTGACGTATTTTCAAACATGCGCACTTGCAGTTCTTTTAAATTTAATTAATAAACTAAGTTAATTAATGTAATTTGGATTTGTTTCCTCAGGCTGTGTTAATGTGGGTGGCACTTGATGGATCAATAAGTGACCCCACTAAAGTTGCTTTGAAAGATTGCTCCCACCATCCTCCAGCTACTTTGTCTGACAGCTTAACTGAAGTATTAGCTGATGTGTTCTGTGGCAGAACTGGAGTAAGACTTGTCGCGGAAGATGCTGTGCAAGACTTCTCTGGTAAGTGTGTGTGTGTGCGTGTGTGTGTGTGTGTGTGTGTGTGTGTGTGTGTGTGTGTGTGTGTGTGTGTGTGTGTGTGTAGGATGTGATTGGTGCTTTAAGTGTGCTCATTATAATACAGCAACGTATATGACTCAATTTTAATTAATTCCTTATTGTTTGTGTAGTTTTGCATTTATGCATTTACTATTACAGGGTATAATTTAATTAATATACTATATTATCTATTTCTGTAAATTTAGTGAATTAAGCATAGTCTACTGAAGCTGAAATAATTGCAGAAACCAATGGATAGTCTTGTTATAGAAGTTGTAGTTAATTAAGCCCTAACAACCCAATTTGCTAACAGTGGCAAATCTTATGTAATTTTTGGTAAGCAAAAAGTTAGGTTTAGAAAAAGGAGTGTTTATATGTAGTACTCAGTTTTGTATGGTGCTTTATATGCACCAGCACCTGAATAAGTCTTTCATTGTTATTGATTATAGTGATATGTCACTTAAGTATATAATCAGCTAGCTTGCATAATACACTTTAATTTGTCTAGCTCTTTTCTTATTCCCCTTGTATTAATTAAGTGTTAAATAGACTGTCTGTTACCCTATCATGTCATACTATAAGTGAGCAGCGCGGACATATGGATATTATGGCAATAGCTGAATGTCTTTTTAGTGTATGTTGATATACACTATCTAAGCTTTTGTTTGTACAACTTAGGTCAAATCCCAGCAACTCCAACCTTGTTTGATCTTATAAAACAGTTGCAGCAACAAGTTACCACTAGCTTGGCTCTCGTTTTCCCTCTCGAGGTTCGAATGAAACACTGCTTGATGGGGTTTGATCCACAAAAGACACCTGCGGTACATATGATTAGGGCATGTGTACTCTTTCCAACTTAACAATGGCTTCTATACCAGGTTGAATTTCTTGGAGAAGAGGAAGTGGACAGTGGCAGTCTGAGAAGAGAGTTGTGGCGTTTAGTTGCCAGGAATGCTCAAGGCTTTCTGGTATGTGGTAACCATGACAGATGCATACCCATTCATAGTGTGAAACATCTATCAGTAAGAAATCATGTTCTCCTTACTGCCATTGTTAACAGATCAATGTTGTTATAGCAAGAAAACTTTAAGAAATTTGGAGTTTTAATAGCGATGGCAATTGTTCAAGATGGCATGGGCTGTCCTTGTCCTGTCTTTGCACCTTGTGTTTATAGCTACTTATGTGGCAAAACACTAACTGAAATCAAACCAGACATTATGGACATCCCTGATCGAGACGTCTGTTCAATTGCTAAGCAGGTGCTGTTGTGGTTGTTCACATTTTACTTGTTGTTTGCAATGACAGTTCTACAGATTACAGATGCCAATGGCGCTGCAAAAGCTCATGGATGCAGGCTACACGAAGCCTCTTCTTCATATCTATAAGCAGGATATGCTGTCTGCATTAGCAGTTCGTTTTGCTTACTCAGTGTAAAAGCTGAGTTAGATCAATTGCGTGAAGGACTGGAAACTCTTCATGTGCTGTCAGCAATGATGAAGCACCCTCATGTGTTTCAATGTCTTTTGTTGTAGAACACAACCCTCTGACTGCAGGTACATGCAGTACTGCATTAATATATGTACCTGTTTTTCTTCCCAGTTTTTTAGAACAAATCATAAATTATTTAATTGTGCTTATATATAGTTGTGCTCAAGAGTTTGTTAAAAGAGAAGCATTTTTCTGAAAAGGGGTCAAATTCCAGGAGAGAAGAAGAAGCAAGTTACATCTATTTTTGTCACTATCTTGAAGATTTGGAAGGTTTAGTTGTTTGTATTGACTCTGTCTATAATATGACAATTAATTAACTGTCTATGGTATATATACTTGTAGGTGGTGTTGTTGAGAATCTTACTATTGCGGACTTGCTAGTGTTTTTCACATCATGTGAAAACATTCCTGTTATGGGCTTTGAACCTACGCCCAGCTTACACTTTAACTGCATGGACATCTACCCCACAGTATCAACTTGTGGACATGAATTGGTCGTACCAACTAAATACTGTGGAGATGAAGCCAAATTCAAACAGGCCATGACTGCTGGTTTGTTGTTTTATGGAGGCTATGGAAAGAAGTGACTTCTATGATTGATACAGATCTAGCACAGCAGTCGTTTTCTTTTAGCATGCATACAGATCCACAAGTATCAGAAGCAGGTGCAGGAGTGAACAATTAAATATCAATTAAAGTGTAGTAATTAGGTATTAAAGGCTTTGAAGTGTCAAGTGTAGTAATTAGTTGAAGTACTGGCTAGTTATAATTATTAGACTTTGTAGGATGAAATAATATGGTTGGTGGAGTTTGTGACCACTGTATATTTCTATTCTTGCCACTGCTCATGCTTAATTAATGAATATATAATTTTAGCTATACCATAGGTAGACGGCTCTGCACTTGGCACTAGCCTCTCTCGTGCTCACTGTGCGACGTCACGTGTTGCTCGCACGTGAGAGGAGGTGCTTGACGGGAACTCGTGAAGTCGCACATTGAGCAAATCTTGTCTTGCGAGACTAGTTGTGCACAGTAGATCATGACCGTCTCAAGAGAGGAAACAGCCGAGGAGCTTCGTCGCCTTATCAGAGGACTGCTGAATAACGCCCAACGGCAAATCATGTCCTTTCAGCTAGATTCTAGCACGCTTGCTGATGTCAGCCTTTTCTGTGACAGTCTGTGCACACACACACACACACACACACACACACACACACACACACACACACACACACATATATATATATATGAATCGATTGGCCGCACTAGAGATAAATTCTGACATACGAAATGCTCTTGTGTATGTTCGTGAAACCGCAAGATATTTGGAGCAAGCGAGAGCTTCATCGAGTTCCGGAGTCGATGATTCGTATCAGGCAACCACCCTACAATCAACTAGTGGTAGACCAAGGTTTTGTGTAACCTCGATCTGAGCAGCTACAATTCCAATCATCGCCAAAATGTTAGGGGTTTCCGTAAGAACAGTTAGAAGGAGAATGACAGACTTTGGTCTTAGTTCACGTGCAAGATTTTCAGACATTTCAGATAGTGATCTTGATGCAGTTGTGAAAGAGCTAAAGGAACAGTATCCTCATTGCGGATACCGAATTTTGGACGGACTTCTCAAGGCCAAGGGGATTCTTGTCCAACAAATTCAAGTTAGGGAAGCTGTACTCAGGTGTGATCCTGAAGGTGTTGCAGCTCGTTGGCTATGTCTTTCTCATCCAAGATGCTCTTACTCCGTCTCTGGCCCCTTGGCGTTGTGGCATATTGATGGAAATCATAAATTGATAAGGTATATACGCATAGCTGCATGCTATATACCTACACCCTGCAGACTAAACGGTAGCATGCAGCAGTAACCATGCAATATATTACTGTGTGAAATTGTGATTGTATGCAGTCTACTGTTGGATTAATTCTTCAATAGGTGGAGACTTGTTATTCATGGAGGTATCGATGGTTATTCCAGAGTTCCTGTATTTCTATATTGTTCAGATAACAATAGAGCAGACACCGTTTTGAATTTGTTCATTGGAGCTGTTAATCAGTATGGTCTGCCATCAAGAGTTCGATCTGATCATGGCGGCGAGAACATTGCAGTTGCTCGATACATGTTGAGTCATCCTTCTCGAGGTTTGAATCGAGTTAGCGTGCTAGTCCGAAAAGTGTCCACAACCAGAGAATTGAAAGGATGTGGCGAGATCTCTTTCTGGGAGTCACAGGATTGTACTACGACATATTTTCACACTTGGAAAATTGTAGGGTTCTTGATCCTAGTAATGACACTCACATTTTTTGCCTCCACTTTGTACATCTGCCGAGAACAAACAAGCACATTGAAACATGGCGGCAAGCATGGGTTCAGCATGTACTCAGTGGTGCTAAACGTACACTAAATCAGCTATGGATTGAAGGCCTCACCAGTATGGCAAATTCCAGTCATAGAGTGGCAGTGGAAACATTTCAGGAAGATGTTAGTAGACAGTATAATATGCTACCTTACAGTGTAATTACTCTACTTTGTTCTTTCTCTTTTGCAAATTAAAGGTTGTCACTGACGATTATAGGATTGACTGGAATGACCCAGTACCACACCAAGACGGCCATAATATCAACATTCCTGAAACGTTATGTCCACTTTGCCAGACCAAAAAATTAGGCTTATTGAGACCATTGACCCACTAAGTGAGAGTGACTGTTTTGGAGTAGACATTATTTGCTGACAATAAACTTGTTACAACTTGCCTAAGTACGTAGTTAATTAAAGTTAGTCAAGGCAATACTTGTTATCTATAGATTGTTGTGTGTACAGTGCACAAGCTATAATTTCACGAGCTACAAACTATATACAATGATACTAGACTATGCAGTGATTTTGTTGACTAGGCATACATGTACATACTGGTGTACATGTTTCACAGGTTGCTACACTTGCAAATGTTCAAATATTTGTACTGAACCTGTAATCTTAGCATAATCAAGCTAGAGGTACACTGATGTTCTTCATACACTGATGTTCTTCATGCACTAAACCCCTAGCTAAAGCTACCTCTAAAATAATTAACAGAGGAAACCCCTACCCCTGATGCAAAAACCCCTACCCCTGATGCAAAACCCCCTACCCCGGATGCAAAACCCCCTTCCCCTGATGCAAAAAACCCTACCCCTGATGCAAAACCCCCTACCCCTGATGCAAAAACCCCTACTCCTAATGCAAAAAACCCCTACTGCTAATGCAAAAAACCCCTAATGCAAAAAAAACCCTACCCTGAGGCAAAAAACCCCTACCCCTAATGAAAAAAACCCTACCCTGATGCAAAAACCCTTCCCTAATGCAAAAACCTCTACCCCTGATGCAAATAACCCCTACCCCTAATGCAAAAAAACACCTACCCCTGATGCAAAAAACCTCCCCCCTAATGCAAAAAACCCCTACCCCTAATGCAAAAAAACCCTAATGCATAAAAAACCCTACCCCTAATGCAAAAAAACCCTAATGCAAAAAACCCCTAACCATGATGCAAAAAACCACTAATGCAAAAAACCCCTAATGCAAAAAAACGCCTACCCCTAATGCAAAAAACCCCTAATGCAAAAAACCCCTAACCATGATGCAAAAAACCCCTACCCCTGATGCAAAAATCCCCTAATGCAAAAAACCCCTAATGCAAAAAAAAAACCCTACCCCTAATGCAAAAAAACGCCTACCCCTAATGCAAAAAACCCCTAATGCAAAAAACCCCTAACCATGATGCAAAAAACCCCTACCCCTGATGCAAAAATCCCCTAATGCAAAAAACCCCTAATGCAAAAAAAAAACCCTACCCCTAATGCAAAAAAACCTTACCCCTGATGCAAAAACCCCTACCCCTGATGCAAAAAAAAACCCTAATGCAAAAAAAACCCCTACCCCTGATGCAAAAACCCCTACTGCTAATGCAAAAAACCCCTAATGCAAAAAAAAACCCTACCCCTAATGCAAAAAAACCCTACCCCTGATGCAAAAACCCCTACTGCTAATGCAAAAAAAACCCTAATGCAAAAAAAACCCTACCCTGAGGCAAAAAACCCCTACCCCTGATGCAAAAAAACCCCTAATGCAAAAAAACCTACCCCTAATGCAAAAAACCCCTAATGCAAAAAACCCCTACTCCTGATGCAAAAACCCTACCCTGATGCAAAAACCCCTACCGCTAATGCAAAAACCCCTACCGCTAATGCAAAAACCCCTAATGCAAAAAAACCCCTACCCTGAGGCAAAAAACCCCTACCCCTAATGCAAAAAACCTCTAATGCAAGTAACCCCTACCCCTAATGCAAAAAAACACCTACCCCTGATGCAAAAAAAGCTTTAATGCAAAAAACCCCTACCCCTAATGCAAGAAACCCCTACCCATGATGCAAAAAACCCCTAATGCAAAAAAACCCCTACCCCTGATGCAAAAAACCCCTAATGCAAAAAACCCTAATGCAAAAAACCCTAATGCAAAAAACCCTACCCCTGATGCAAAAAACCCCTACCCCTGATGCAAAAAACCCCTACCCCTGATGCAAAAAGCTTCTACCCCTAATGCAAAAATCCTACCCCTGATGCAAAAAACCCCTACCCCTGATGCAAAAAACCCCTACCCCTGATGCAAAAAGCTTCTACCCCTAATGCAAAAATCCTACCCCTGATGCAAAAAACCCCTACCCCTGATGCAAAAAACCCCTACCCCTGATGCAAAAAACCCCTACCCCTGATGCAAAAAACCCCTACCCCTGATGCAAAAAAAACCCTACTCCTAATGCAAAAACTCCTACCCCTAATGCAAAAACCCCTAATGCAAAAAACCCTACCCCTGATGCAAAAAACCCCTACCCCTAATGCAAAAACTCTACCCCTGATGCAAAAAACCCCTACCCCTAATGCAAAAAACTCTACCCCTGATGCAAAAAACCCCTACCCCTGATGCAAAAAACCTTTACCCCTGATGCAAAAACCCCTAATGCATAAAACCCCTACCCCTAATGCAAAAAACCCCTACCGCTAATGCAAAAAAACCCTAATGCAAAAAAAACCCTACCCTGAGGCAAAAAACCCCTTCCCCTGATGCAAAAAACCCCTACCCCTGATGCAAAAAGCTCCTACCCCTAATGCAAAAATCTAACCCCTGATGCAAAAAAAACCTACCCCTGATGCAAAAAACCCCTACTCCTAATGCAAAAACTCCTAATGCAAAAACTCCTACCCCTAATGCAAAAACCCCTAATGCAAAAAACCCCTACCCCTGATGCAAAAAACCCCTAATGCATAAAACCCCTACCCCTAATGCAAAAAACCTACCCCTGATGCAAAAAACCCCTACCCCTAATGCAAAAAACCTACCCCTGATGCAAAAAAACCCCTACCCCTGATGCAAAAACCCCTACCCCTGATGCAAAAAAAACCTACTCCTAATGCAAAAACTCCTACCCCTAATGCAAAAACCCCTAATGCAAAAAACCCCTACCCCTGATGCAAAAAACCCCTAATGCAAAAAACCCTACCCCTGATGCAAAAAACCCCTACCCCTAATGCAAAAAACCCTACCCCTGATGCCAAAAAAACTCTACCCCTGATGCAAAAAACCCCTACCCCTGATGCAAAAATCCTACCCCTGATGCAAAAAACCCCTACTCCTAATGCAAAACCCCTACTCCTAATGCAAAAACCCCTACCCCTAATGCAAAAATAGCCTAATGCAAAAAAACCCTACCCCTAATGCAAAAAACCCCTACCCCTAATGCAAAAATCCCTACCCCTGATGCAAAAAACCCCTACCCCGAATGCAAAAAACCCCTACCCCTGATGCAAAAAAACCCTACCCGTGATGAGAAAACCCCTACCCGTGATGAAAAAACCCCTACCCCTGATGCATAAAACCCCTACTCCTAATGCAAAAAAAACTCTACCCCTAATGCAAATAACCCTACCCCTAATGCAAAAAACCCTACCCCTAATGCGTGATATCGATTATTCTTATTTTGGCACGTATCACGCGCCATAAACATCACCTATGATACCATCAAACGCATTTTTAGATACTTTCTGCTATAATCTGTACCTATAAAAGCGACCTGTCTCTCCTCCATTTCCGTGTTGTATTGGCTCTATGACAAACGTGTGTGTCAACTGCGGCGCTATGAAGTGGAAAGGAGAAGCATCTGGCATGTGTTGTCTCCCGGGCAAAGCCGGGCATTGAAGCTTGTTTATTTATATATCCGGGGCAGCCAAACCACGTCCGTCATTGTAGATCCAGCCGACTTTGTGTTCTTACTGTACACTCTCAGCTTTTTCGCTAGTAATGGAGGCTACCGAGGTGACTGAACGTAAACAGTTTGCTCCAGATGCTGCCGTTACAAACGAGATTGCGTCTGAACTAGACCATCTATGTCTACCCTTGTCATTTCACGATTATGATGTCTTTTCACGAGTAAGTGAAAGCTTGAAGATGTATGGAGAAGCCGCGGTGAAAGAAAGCGACCTACGAGACGTAAGGTTGGCCATGGAGGAAGCTATTACGCAGTCTGTTGATCACAGGATCGAAAATGCTATTCGAATTGTGCTGGTTGCTCGCTCGTACATTTACGCTTGTCTAGGATTTATGTATGGAACGGGAAAAGGTGGTTTTCCTAACACTAAGAAGGCGTTTGAATTCTACCAGCTCGCAGCTAAGGCGGGTGTAGGCGAGGCACAGTGCAGTGTAGCCTCGTACCCAGGCCCTCTTGCGCGCCCGGAGAAGAGGGCCTGGTACACGTTGTATTCGCATGCGCGCATAAATTAGAAGGAAATCGTGGTAATACATGCACGCATGCGGAACCGACGTTGTTTAGAATCTCGAGCCGATAATGTCGCGCGCAGTGAGACTCAATTTGGCTGAAGGCAGAGCTTCTGGTTTTGATATGGTGTTGCACTACGCTCTAGGCAAGCTTAAGCTGTGTAATGTAGAGCTGAAGGAGCAGCAGCGTGTTGTCGTAGAGTACATCTACAATATTAATGGAAACGACGTCTGCAGCTGGCTTCCTACAGGATACGGTAAATCGCTGTGCTATCAACATACACCGTATAGGGTTGACTGTAAGCTAGAGAAATGTGGTGAAGAAGATTGTGGATATGTCGTCATTGTCGCGATCGTGTCTCCTAAAGTATTGCTGATGATAGAACAAGTCAAAGATTACGCGAACGCGGAGTTTCACTTGACCTTGGGTCTAGATCTAGGGCTTCATCACTACTGAACACGGAAGCTGTTTCACTGTCGATTGCGCGCGACATTATCGGCTCGAGATTCTAAACAACGTCGGTTCCGCATGCGTGCATATATTACCACGATTTCCTTCTAATTTATGCGCGCATGCGAATACAACGTGTACCAGGCCCTCTTCTCCGGGCGCGCAAGAGGGCCTGGGTACGAGGCTAAGTGCAGTGTTGGTGAAATGTATTACTATGGTGTCAACGACAACATCTCCAAAGATCTACAGAGTGCCTATGTTTGGTTTGATCGCGCTATGGCGGATGAAGTGAGTTATAAATCAAACTTTGTGAACAGTGCCATGAATTGGCTCAAACGAAAACCAATGATGTACCTCAAGTGTAAACCTCCTTACCAACTTCACGCAACAAAACAGCTTGCACGAATGAGTCTTCATGAAGTAGACGACACTTCAGAGAATCATAGGACAGACCTTTACAGTGGTATTCGACTTTTGTCGGTGGCTGCTGTAGGTGGATGCGCTGAGGCGCAGCTGTGGCTTGCATCTTATTTCTTGGTGGGGTTGGACGATTTCTGTGATCGGCGAAAATCTCTCTTCTGGTTAAGAAAGTCTCACAAATCCAACGATACTGCAAAACAGGTTAGTCAAGCTGTTGACGTTCAGATGAAAAATATTTTTGCAGAATTCCTAAAGTCTCAGCTATTGTACAGTTGGGTGATAATTGTTTCTTCTTGTAGATATTGAAATACTGTGTAACAGGACGTGAAGGAGATGCAGCAGATAGAGCTCGTCAAATTCTGAAAGATGCAGACCTTCCTATTCCTTCTACTTTGTCTATAGAGTCGTTTACAGTGCGAACACTCGGTGAACTGTCTTACGACTCTCAGCACTTTTTCAAAGAGCGTTCATCCAGGAGAGCACCGCTGGCCGTCCCAGCGTCGGTACTGTCGGAATTTCCGCAATCGCCGACGTGTCAAAGGTTTCTTGGTGCGTCTGATTTAGTGAAAGAAGCCAATAGTATTCCAGTTAGTTGCAACGTAGAGGACAAGAGACAATACCTGCAGTATATTGTCAACGCCTATCTTATGTGTCCACTTGTCTTGCAGTTTGTATCTGTTGACTTCTCTAGGGTTAGTAGTGCTTGCGATGATATTGAAAAGAACTTTCCATCTGTTTGTGAAGATGCACTAATAGGAAGGGAGATTACCAGGACAACTATAATTAGTCCAGAACACGCACAGGAAAGCATTGATTTCGTGTTAGAAGCTATTCGACTGATGAAACTCCGAAACATGAGCGATAAATCGAGTCAGCTCAAGCTAGCTCGTTTACATTGTCTAGCTGGAAACATGCAATGTTTGAGCGGTCAATATGTTAGCGCTCTAGACCATTTCAATCAAGCTGAAGAGATAGGAACGGACGACGTCGCAGCTGTTCTCAATGGCCAAGCATTTTGTTACAGTACCATGGTAGGTCAGTTGGAACAAGCCAAAATCTCTACGTAGAGTACTTTAGAAAGGCGCCCAAGTGCGATGCTGCCTTTGCTCGCAATTGTTATTTCCTTGCTGCAGTATCGCTGGAATTGCAAAACTATCAGGATTTCTGTTATTATTACGAGCAAGGAATAGAACATGAGATGGACAGATTGCCGTTCCAAGCAGCGGTTAATATTCAGGCTAAGCGCTGCTTTTTTGGCTTGTATTTAGCAACTGATACGACAGAAATGTCATTTTGCAACAACTGTTTTAGAATCGAAACGTCACATTTGATATCAACATGTTCCTGTTGCCGTTCAGTTGGCCCCTTTCAGTTGTCCGGTGGTACCGCTTATAAAAAGATAACAAAAACTTTGTTGAAAGTAACACAAAAGCGCCATAAGCCTGCAGGAACAACATTTCCTCCTTTTATCGATTCTTTAAGACAAATAATGGATGTTTTGAAGTCCATTGAAGAGAAGTTCTGCAGAGTAAACAGATTAATCGAAATGACTAAGAAAATTTCGGATTATTGTGGCCATGTTTCCGTGAGATTAAGTTCGAAACAGCTTGCAATTTCTGATGCGGAAACAGTTGCAAACAAATTGTCTGGCATGGAAAGCGGTGAAACTGCGGTGGCCGAAGCCGAAAAACCTCAAGCAGGTTCGTATAACGAAATAGTGGAGATAAAAATTTTTTATTGCCATGCATGTCTTGTATAGAATCGTCTCGAGGAACTGCAACTCATGCAGTAAAAGAAGGAGCAGCAGCAACTTTATTTGCAGCAAATTTGCGCAATCCTCCACACTCTGCATTGAAAGAAGTTCTCTCGACAGCAAAGGACATTGTTCTCAGAGACGACCTTTCAAACGCGGTTACTGGTTCTACTACGTTTGCTGAATCAGGAGCAAGTGGCAGAGTGGCCATCTTTGTCACATGTAAATATATAAATATATTATTAATTGTCGTTACATTCTAGTTGAGTCTGTGCATGTTTACTGTAGATGAAAACGAACAAGATAACAAGGATTTGTTCTATGCTCCTGCTCGTAGTAAGTCGTTTACCGGTCGTATTGACATTCTCGAGAAATTGTGGCAATCTCTGCACTCTAAGGAAGAGATCGCTGAGGAGTCAAGAAGAAGAGGTGATGTCGGTTGTGGTTTGTCTGCAATATCAGGTTTGGGTGGGACTGGCAAAACAAGCGTTGCCGTCGAATATGTATGGATACATAAAGAGTATTACTCTGGCGGTTGTTATTGGTTGTCTGTAGACGATCTAGAAGGAAGTATTAGCGATTTGGCGTGTTACATTGGCGCGCACAAATCGGTCACCTTTGACGGATCCTCGACCGTAAGATATCAGCTTAGCGGCATTATGTCATATCTTTTTGCACTTAAACGTCCGTGGTTATTGATATTAGACAACATGGACCTAACAGAATTGAGCTCTCATCCTTTATTGGAGACAATCGTGTTGGGACCATGGAGACAATCGAACGATTATGGTAATCTTATGGTCACGTCTCGATGCAATGCCGACGTTTTGAGTGAAATTTTCCATATTGACAAACAAACGTCAATACACGTTTTGCATGAATTTATGGAAAGCGAGTCAATAGCGTTTTTAGAACAAAGAACATCGAGCGTCAAGAACGAGATCGAATTCTCCAAAGACCGAGCAGCCATTCTGGCTCGTCGAGTCGGTCATTTACCGCTCGCACTCGAACAAGTAGCAGCTTATCTCATCTTCACGCGCTGCTCGCTCGACGACTACGTTTCTACGTATAAAAAGCAACGTTCAAAGTTACTGAAAAGACGAAAGATTGCAAAACCGTCGGGACAGGACAAAGCGTCGAATCACCGTTTAGCTGTTCATACGACTTGGAAGATAAACTTTGATCGCATCAAGAGGCACGAAGAGTTCGGTCAATGTGCCGACTCGTTCGTTCGTATGTGCGCCTTTCTTGCTCCAGAAAAGATCCCGTATATCCTTATCAAAGCGACCGACGAGGAACTTTTCCAGACCGACTCGACGGCGTTGCGTTCGATTGTCGGTCTCTTGACTGAATTGTCTTTATTTCACGAAGAATATGAGAAAAAAGGATTAAGTGTTCATCGATTAGTACAAGAAGTACTGCAGGAATGTATCAAAGTAAGCGGATGTGAAGAACTTCACGCGACGTTTGAGTCTGCTGTTAATGCCGTTAGTTTGTGTTTGCAACGATGCAAGAAACCGAACTTAATGGAATATTGTTTGAGAGAAAGAGTAGGGGAAGACGAACAGTGGGGAATTCTATCATCTCACGCCTTCGTTTTACAAGAACATATATTCTCTAACGCTCCATTACTCGGTCCATCATTCCGTCGTCTCGTGTGCTACAACGTAGCAGTTTTGTTGGATAACGCTTCTATTTACTGTAACTGCATTGGACGGTTATCCGTTGCTAAATTGCTCGATCGTCAGAAGCTTCGTCTGCTCGACACGATGGACGATAGATTGAGTAAAGATGACGTCATAAGGTTGACATCTACTATTATACCGTTACCGTTAAGAGTTCAACAGAACGTAAGACGAGCGATACGAGACGAAACGATGAGTGGAATAAAATTACAAACGGTCGGTGATATATCGTCGAAACGTAAAGATGGCGACGTCGCGACGGTCAAGTCTAGTCGCGAGGTCCGGAAAGACTCGATCAAAATTTTACGAACTTGCGGTCGTCACGTCGCCGAGGAAGTGGCGAATGAACTGTCGAGCGAATTGTCGAGTCTGTCGTCGACGTGTAGAAAGAACACGATGGAGGAAAGATATTCGCTCGTGAGCTGTAGAGCACGAGCCTATCTGCAGTCTGGCAAGTTGGATGGATGTTATCAAGATGCGACCGAATGCATCAAGTTATTACCCGCTCGTTGCGACGGATACGAGATTTTATCTCAACTGTTTGCACTCATCCAATGCTCGTCGTTACCTTTAGCTCGTTGTGTGGCGTCAGTGGCAATGCACTTGAATGCCGAATCTTGTCGAATGAAGTGGTTTAAGCAAGCCTACCCGAACGTTCCATCCGTTAAGATAACGACGCAGGAAAACCTTCGCTCGATCTTGAATGATCAAAAACGTTATCGAGGATTTACTGTACTTGTAGATAACAAGCAAATAACCGAGTATGGTATGAGTGTGACGGAAAATATCAACTTTGTTTGTTTGCAGCAATGTAGAATGGATATAGACAAAGGAATATTTATTCAAAGTTATTCGTGTTGGGTAAATTTTCAAATGTTTATGAGAAATGGAGGTTTCATCGTTTGTTTCGAGGCACATGCTTCTCTTCTGCACTGTCGCCTTACCTCTACTCGAGCTGGTTATTCTACTATATCAGTGGATGGATCGGTGTATTTGGACAGATGTCACATTGTTGACAGTGATGCGGGAGGATTGAATGTCTGTTCCACCGGTAGTAGAGTTCCAGGTACAGCTGCCGTGTGTTCTTGTCTAGTCAAAGGCAACAAAGCAATAGGATTGGAAGCTCGATATGGAGGTTGTCTTATGTCTATAGGCAACACAGTATGTGAAAATCGCATCGGATATTTGTTGGGACCGCTTCCAGGCGATTGTCTCCTTCAATCTAACATCGTTTTCATGAATGGTCAAGGAATCGAGATTTCTCACACAAACATGGTACGAAACCCATTGTTTAGTGAGGAGAAAGTACGCGACTATATTGCGTCAATGCCATGTCAGCCAGAGTCTGTTCCCGGTGTAGTGATCGAAAGAAACGAGTTGTGTGAGAATTCAACGTACGGAATCTATTTGTTATCTGTTACATCTCGATGTGGAGTCGTGTCGGTTAGGAAAAATCTGATTAATGGTAACATGTACTGGGGATTTGGATCGCTTGACTGTTGCGATCCGCATCCCAACGTTGGTGTCGTTGTGACTGAAAACACAATTCGTAGTAATAAGTGTGGGGGAGTTAGAATAAGATTTAGTGGCATCTCTTCTCACAGAATTACAGATAATGTAATAGAAAACAACTTATTGGCATTCAACGAATCTGAACTGGCTAAGAGCGTTCTAGAGACTTACACGAGTTGCAACATTGTCAGGAACAACAAGAAGACACTTCACTATCCTCAGTCTGAAAGTCAGTGGCAGAAGAATAGTTGCTCACAATGCCATACTACACTAAGACAAGGAAAGCAAAGCATTCAATGCCAACGGTGTTATGCTTCCAACTATTGCAGTAGACCTTGTCTTGAGAAACATTTAGAAAGACACACGTTGTTGTGCGAAATTACTAGAAGTCGTTACAGCGTTACCACTTCTTCGTGGACGTCAGAACCAACTAGAACGGTTAGGAAAACAACAAGAATTGTGAACCCTAGACACAAGCGAGGACCTTCGTTCGCTTCAGTACCTCAGATAGGAGGCCCTCGGTTTGCTGTGAAGCTACAAACGCAAGAAGAGTCCCAGACGTCTTCGTCACCTATTACTATCTATGATCAAACTCACACCATATTTACTGTGATTATGAATACTCAGTTGTATGACTTGATTATGAATTGTGGTGTTGTCGGAGAAAGGTGCGGTACGTCCAAGAAAGTTTTCTGCTGGGCAGTGTTTGAAGATAAAGACAACATTAGAATTTTTTTCCACGAACTTGCTCCTTACACAGACGAATGGTAGCCGTCTATGAAAGCGAACGTAAATATAGTTGTTTTATATCATCACAATTGCGAGTTGATAAACTAACTATAGTTCAGTATTGTTCAGTTTACCAGATGGAAACTTACTGCTAGCTTTATGTACATGTACCATAGCAAGTTGTGTCAGTTGACAGACTCATCGGTTGTCTATTCGTCTTTCTTGCTTTGTCATTAATTAAAAACTGCGGTAGTAGCAAGACCGAGTTTGAACTCCAACAAATACATGCTGCCGTCGCGACTCAAAATGTCTACCGTTCAGTTAAATGGCACATATATACATATATATATATATATATATATATATATATATATATATATATATATATATATATATATATATCTGGTATTACAACGCCAAAAATGCTACCGACGTATTTTCAAGCATGCGTACTTGCAGTTCGTTTAGGCGCCAAGTTTGAAATTGATCAAATGCGTAGCGCTAGCAGTTGCGAGGTTTCATGGCTACGTTCAATATGAAGTCATTAGTGTCTAGACTACAAAGAGAGCTAGCTCGTTTACGTGAACGAGTGACTTGAACTTCGAAGAGAGATCGCAAAGCAGCTGCGAGTTCCCGTGACATCGTGAATACGGTAAGTTGCAAATTGATTTTGTAGAAATGCATGAACAGGCAACAGCGATTATTCAGGAAATGGGCCGGATATGGTAGCTATGAAATATATTGTGTGTTTTTGTAACTTAGTTCTCCGTTGTTGTTTTCTGGAAAAACTATTGAACGGCTACCGTATTTTATAATATGCTAAATTCTTATAATAAAAGTATTTAAATTATAAATAAAAAGTTATGATAAAGAAGAAAAAGCTGAAAAATAAAAATTAACTAGCTAGTACAAAACAGAATGTTGTCTTTCAACACATGGCGTAACTGTCTTCATTGCAGACATTGATCATAATCTGCATTATGAAAGTGACAATGAACTAGAAAAACGCAAGTTCTGTTGTGCCATCAGATATTGATCTCCACAATGCATGCACATCACTGATCATACAAATGCATACTTTATGGCATTACCATCTGTATATTAGACTAGCTGTTACTGTAGCTTGCAGGGATGTAAAATGTTCTGTCATCTTAGTGAATTCAGAGTATGACAATGACATCATTCAACAAACACCACCAGAACATAGCAGAAGTGAATACATTTGTGGCATGCGCTCTAATATCGCTGCGAATGTGTGACTAATATTTGCATGCATGTCTATGAGTTATAACTTAATTTGTATTTGACGTTCATAATAACAAGCAAACTGAATGTGCCATGACTCTAAGAAACACATGTGTGCTAACTTAATTAATTGTATGGTGGTGTGACACGTGGTGGAATGATTATACAGTGAATATTGATAACGTTAACTCCATTGTTTTAGCACAAACAAAGAAGACTCTAACAAGACTTAGCAATCAATCCTCAGGTGGTGTAAAATAGCACTTACCATACATCTTGTATTTTATAATGTACAGTAGCTCGTGGTGATATACATATATCTTTTTTATGTCGATAACGTCAGATGATGAGCTGCAACAGCTATTGCCACCTACACCACCAGATGGTTTTGATACTTTTCTGAAATCCACACATAGCCAAAGTGAGAATTATTTAGATGAGACTTTTTCAAATGTGTACCTAAGTACTCAGTTAGGCTATATATTAAAAGTGTTTGTAGACTCCTTCAGGTACTGGTTTGTGATGTGATGTATACGAGGTGTGAGTGATACTTACAGTTATTGGCATGGTGTCGTTCCAATCTCAAATCTTAATTAATTGTTTGTAGGATTGGCAGAACGTCTACTATACAAGCACCCATCTTCTCATGAGAGAAAGCAAATGGTTTCTAAGTGTAAAGATTGCGACAGGCTACAAGAAAAGGGAACATGCAGTTGGCTAAAGACTGTCAGTGATGGAGAACACAACAGAATTCAAAATTCCTAGTCTTCTCCAGGATTAATCAATCATGATCGAGACGCAGGGACATATACAACCATGATACATATGTTGCTTTTATGTTTTGGGGCGTGGCTGCACAATCTGGTTTTGCGCTATTTATACTGTAATATCTATCTAGCTATCTCAGGGGCGTACGCAGGATTTCTCTAGAGGGGGTTCGTAACTAAGTTGCCGAAAAGTTAAGTGCTGTACTACTTTATAGATTTATATTATTTTTTACAGATAATTTCAATGTATCCAAAATCGGGAGTCTCGTTGTGTCTTCTGCTGTCCCCATATGTAATGGTGCTGTGTAGTTGCGCTCATGCGGCATTGCCTAATTCGAATTCCGCCATTACCTACCGCCTAGAGGGGGTTCGTCCGAACCCCCTCGAACCCCCTCTGCGTACGCCCCTGTATCTAGCTATCTATATGTATATATATTAGATTTATTACACACACACACACACACACACACACACACACACACACACACACACACACACACACACACACACACACACACACACACACACACACACACACACACACACACACACACACACACACTTATTTGGCAAGCTTTCAATATACTCAGCTGCAGCGCGTGTTAGAACGTACAATACACGCGTCTTATTGCTTTAGTCAAGTTATAATCTGACTGCAGCGAGCGCATCTTGCAGTGACAGCAAGCACTCTAGTGTACAGGATGGCGTGACGGGCGAGCCCACATCACATCGCCCCGCCTTATGGGCGGTAGCAATTTATCTTCGCGCGTTTACAATAGTAAGCATTTAACTTTAGTTAATTAATCTGCATGAGATCGCCTACGAAATTTACGAAAGTTAGATGCTTACGAAATTTTGTTGATTTACAGTACTCTATGCATCTTACACACTCCAGAGATAACAGCGCAGTTTGGATTCCCCATCTCAGACTCTTCCCACATAAAACGTCATGAGCTATTCGTGGAGAATAACGCCACTTCCGCAATGAAGACGCACCTTCCATGACATATATATATATATAAAGGAGAGCCGTCTGATGTGTGTGTGTGTGTGTGTGTGTGTGTGTGTGTGTGTGTGTGTGCGTGTGTGTGCGTGCGTGTGTGTGGTGTGTGTGTGCGCGTGCGTGCGTGCGTGCGTGCGAGCGTGTGTGTGTGTGTGTGTGTGTGTGTGTGTGTGTGTGTGTGTGTGTGTGTGTGTGTGTGTGTGTGTGTGTGTGTGTGTGTATCTGTGTGAAATCAGGATAAAAGAAGGGCGAGTCAGCGATCACCGCCGAATTTGGCTCGCGCACGCCGAATCCATAGAGGTCGAAAGTGAAGCTGTCGTCGTCTACGGCAGTTGTCCCGCGACGGAGCGATTTCCAGCCGACGGAACACGCCTCCTCTCGCGTGCAAATATCTCCGTAACGGCGTTTCGGATCTGCACCGAATTTAAACTGGCCGTTCCCGACGTCAGACGGTACGTGCGGAGCGTGTTATTTCTTGCGCATGACGTCAGGAAAGAAAAATATCCGGGTCCTGAAAAAACGCCCACAGTCGTTTGCCCGTCTACGCCCGTCGAAGAGCTGCCGCGTTCGATACACCTGTTCTCCGCAACGCCAGCAACGTCTTCGAAGTGACGACGTTCAGCGAGACCGTGGAAATGACGAGAGTCTGCACGAGTCGTGACTTTGTTATGTACGGGGAACGGATTATCCGGGCGATTGCTGCACGTGACTTTTAGTTCTGCTGCTCGAATATATTTCCGAACGGGATCCGATTCGTGTCGAATAGATGCCAAGTTCGATACACCTGTTCCTCGCAACGGCAGCAATGTCTTTGAAGTAACGCGGCTTCCAAGTCGAAATGGCTTCAACTAATCAATAATCCAATCAACGGGATTTTTGGAAACGGGACACTTCGTTACATTTTCTTTGTCTTCAACGGGATACTAGCTATATAACAATCAGAACGGGATACTATTGCCCGGGATAGAACTCTGATCGAAATTCTTCATGAGAATTCTGTCAGGCTGATAATTCTTCAGAGATACACTTCATAATAAATTAGAACGGGATACTTATGTGCAACAACATATAAATTTGTATACATTGGGATACTCAATTCTTGCTCATTTCTCAGAACATGATATAATTGAACTGGATATCACTCTAATGAGAATTCTATCTGACTGCTAATTTTTCAGAACGGAGTAAAAACTCGTGTGAACTCATGCAACAACAGAAATTTGCATACAACGTTATTCGTCACACTAGTTAACTTTATGAGAATTCTGTCAGGGGCTGCTAATTCTGTGATCATTCACAAAACAATGTGCCTGATTCCAGAAACTTACTATCCACTAGTACTAATATTTAGTCCGCCCGTGCGAAGAACGGGACAGTGAGCTTAAAAACTGTAACTAAAATTATATACACTAGCGAATCTAGAGGGGGTTCCCACGCCCCCCCTAAAATTTTATGTGACGTCATCACGCGGCGATGATCGCGTACCAGCAGTCGGACAGTACGAGTGAGTCGTAGGATACTCCTCTTTTTGTAGCCTACTAGGCGCGAACATCGGACACAATGCGTCCGTTCAGCACATGGAAGAGCGTGCTGAACGGCCTCACATCGTCAGTTGACATCTTTGTTTGGCTGCCCTAGAAAGCCGCCGCTTGAAAGAAGCTAGCCCTTTCAGACTTCAAGTTGCCAAGACATTCAAAAAACGTTGCGAAGGCTTCTTTCTGTAAGATCAAGACATTTCAGACTTGCAGCCAGGAAAAAAGGTGTGGCGGATACGGCTATGTGTGAGCCGCGCCCCCACATCTTCCGGGACGTGAAGGCTGAAAGGGCTAGTTGAAATCAAACCGTAGCTTTTTGGTCCAGCTCGAACACCACCACTTCGTTACTTCCTTGCAATGATAATGTTTCAAAGTAGTTATTTTCCATCTCATAAAAATATATTTTGATGGTCACAACATTCACAATTTCATGAAACCATATATGTATAAGCTTTTTTCGAAAGAAAAGAAAGAGCGGTAACATTTGTCTGTCTAGCGAAAGACATGTAGGCTTGCAAAATCAATTCAAATTGTCCGGTACTGTAGATTCATTAATTAACGCATACTTCCGTTCTATGCTAGAGATGATTAAATAGCTAATTTATATCTGGAGGCGTAGCTGATCCTTAACCTTTGTGACATCACGGAACCTCCATCCAAAAATCCTGAATCCGCCCCTGATATGTACGATTATGTAACTTTCATGGTAATTCCTCCTAAGTTAAATGCGTCTGGGCGAAGCCGAGCAATGTAGCTAGTACATCTATCTTTACATGGTAGCTACAAGAGCTGGCTAGAGTTTAGGACTAGACCGCGGCCCCGTTACTCGGACACCATCATATTCCGGACACGAGTTCTCACTCATCCATTTTTGAACGCAGTCCCTACCACGTCATAAATGTAGGTATCCAAGTTGTGATTGTGCACACGAAAAGAGATCATTGTACCTCTTCTCTGCTTAGAGTGAGATTGAAAACTGTGCGGAGCCTTGCATACCCCGTTCATCGGACAAACGCATCGTCACCGGACAAACGCATCGTTCACCGAAACAGTAGAGTTTAAATTGCACACACGCATCCTTCAGCCTAGTGCAAAATTGCAGAATTGCCGTTGCGTTTTCATGGGGAAGGTCGTGTCTGATGAATGATGGTGGTGTCCGATGAACGGGGTCGCAGAGAAGGATCACGTTTACCCTAGCCTAGCCGTTTCAAGCCTTTGGAAGTCCCACGTGTGGAATCACAGTCTTTACTAATCCTTGTTACTGTGGGCTCTAACAAAGCTCAGTCTTACTTCGTTTACTTCTTGTACGGCTGTCCGATATTGGATGGTGTCCGATAACAGGGATGCCGCTCTAGCATGGACCCGTAGCGACAGACGATGCACCGGTAGCGGTGTTTCTTCTACAGAAATTCAACAACTGCAAGTCAGATGTATGCGTTGGTACACTGATAAGCTAGTCTACAACTTCATACATGGTAGATGCAGCGCCGAATCCAGGAATTTTTGAAAGAGGGGGTTCACCGTTAGCAGTTATTTATAGCATTACTAATTTTCTCTTTTCTAATGAAATTATATGAAATTATTGAACCAGGCCTATTGGAAAAGAGGGGTTTAAACCCCCTTAACTCCCTCTTGATCCGGCCCTGTAGATGTCTGTCTGGATGCAATCGCGCTAGTGCGCGCTCTGTGCTCCACCCATTTTTAGGTTACGTGCAACAAGGAAAAACCCCAAATCGCTTTGTCGTTCAACAGCAGGCTATTTCAAATTGGTAAATGGATAAATGTATGCATAAACGCACGATTTCAAGTTTGCGTGGGTTTGTCTGCGCGTGCGTGGTGAATCGTGAACGGACACCTCTAACCTAGGCTACATACGCTTCTGCGTTGAACCTGGTACGATTCACTGATGGCGCCCAAGCGCGTCCAACAAGGAAGAAGCAGAAGATTCTAATTGCGACAAAGTCATGCAGGTCAACTTTCAAGACAAAGCTCTAGCCTCGCTTTATATCAACAGGTTAGTACCAGACTGCTATGTATGGTGTGGTGTGATGTTGTCCGCCGAAGTACAGGCAGACGAGCCTGTGTAGTTCAGGAGGAAATCTCTAAGTTCCGCCAGTAACGAAATGAACACGGTCAGTCTGGTCAGTGTGCACTCTAGACTAGGAGTCGCGACTCGGTCGAGCGCGACTTCCGGTGAGACGACCTACTAGCTAGAGAACCTTCGCTACACCTAGGGTTAATAAACAAGAGGAACGACTCAAGAACGGCAATACTGTGATGTTATCAGTACTGTATTATACGTTCAGCTTACGCTCACTAGACTCTGGTACTGAAGACTACTAATCAACAGCTGTTCTAGACACATACAAGCCTAATTGTATTATCTAATTAACCAGACACACCTGTGTCTGTTACATCTCCCTCCTTCAAATTTTTAGCAACATTGTCTTAAACATAGTTATCCAGTTTCTTTGGCCTTCTAACTTCTCGCCCGCTGGAGGTCCTGTAGGTTTCCAGGGTTGGTTGTTCTCCCTTGTCGTCGATTGTGCTAGGTCTCCGTTTGTCAGTTTGGCTGCTTGTGTTCACTCTGGGTAAATAATCGTTCAACGCTGGTTCCTGACTTTGATTGAGTGGTGCTCCCGGTGTCGGATGAATATTTCGGCGATTTCTTCTGAGGCTGCGCCCGTTTTGAGTGACAATGTATGATCTGGGTGCAGTGTGCTTCTGAGTTACCACAACGGGTTCCCACTGCTTGTAGCGTTGTATATGAACTACCTCTCCTGCTTCCAGCTCACGCATCGGCTGCGCTTGTCTATCGTAGTAATACTTTTGACGATGTTGTCGTGCCCTTAGATTCTCGGAGATGTTGGTGATATTTCAGGTTGCGACCCATATGAAGTTGGGCTGGAGTCGCTTTTAACTCAGGTATTGGTGTAATCCGGTAATTGAGCAGTGCTAAATATGGGTCCGACCCTTCGTAGTGACATTTGCGCACGAGCTGCTTTTTGGTCTGCACATTCCTTTCCGCTAAACCATTGGTCTGGGGATACTCCGGGCTGGAGGTGGTTATCTTGAAACCCCACTCTTTGAAAAACAAATGTACCTGACGGCTGGCAAATGGCATGTTGTCACAAATGAGTCTGTCCGGTATACCGTGTTGAGCAAATATAGATTTTAGCGCCGTGATGACTGATTTTGCTGTTTTATCAGGTAGGAGTGGTACCTCCACGTTCTTGGAGTAGTAGTCCACTACCATGAGATAATCTCGCCGTTTGAATGTCATAATGTCCGCAGCTATCATTTGCCACGGTCTCTCTGTCAGGTCGTGTTGCTTGAGTGGTTCTTTAGTATTCGACCGCCTAAATCGCAGACAGGTGGTGCACTTGCTGACGTAATCCTCAATCTCCTTGTTCATGTTCGGCCAGTACATTACTGCTCGTGCCCGTTCTTTAGATTTCTTTGCCCCTTGATGACCTTCGAGAATTCTCCTGAGCATTTCTGATCGAAAGATGGTTGGGATTATAACTTTTGTTCCTTTGAATAACATCTGGTCAGCCTCGTGCAACTTTTCTCTGATGGTCCAAAACTGTCTGACTATAGATGGGACTGCCTTGATATTATCCGGCCATCCTAAAAAGATAACGTTTCTGAGAGCTTGCAATTCTTCATCTTGAGCTGTTGCTCTTTGTAGTTCATCTCTTTGAGTTTCACTCATTGGAAGTGAGCTAGTGATTGCGTGAACCATGAATTCTATGTCTGAATTCATCCTGTCATCCGCGTCCGCAGTTGTCGGGAGTTGTGCTCGAGACTGTGCATCTGCTACTGGTATTGCCGTTCCCGATGTATAGCGCACGTCAAACTCATATCGCTGCAGCTGCAGCATCATGCGCTGAAGGCGACCCAAGAGGTTTCTTCATTATTGACTCCAGGGGCTTGTGGTCCGATTCTACCTGAGTCAACTTCCCATAAATGTAGGGATGAAATTTCCTACAAGCAAATGTAATAGCAAGCATTTCCTTTTCTATCTGTGCATAAGCACGTTCAGCTGATTTTAGAGTTCTTGACGCATAGGCTATAGGCTTGTCATTCTGGATGAGGCATGCTCCCAGACCGGACTGTGATGCGTGTGCTTGAATCTTGATCGGCTGAGCCACATTATAGTACGCTAGTAACGGCTGATTGGTAAGAATTGTCTTTACCTTGTCCAGTGCTTTGTTATGCTGCTCTGACCATTGCCAAATGACGTCTTCCTTGAGCAGCTCTCTTAGAGATGCAGTGATATTCGACTCTCCGGGAATGTATGGCGCCAGATACTTGATCATGCCCAGTAGTCGTTGCACACCTTTGCGTTCTTTTGGGGTAGGCATTGCGTTGATAGCTTCCATCTTTGCCGGATCCGGTTGTTGCCCATTTTCTCCAATGAGGTGCCCATATATTTTACTTGCTTGATCTTGTACTGCAGCTTGTCCCGACTGAACTTTACGTTCTTGACTCTTGCCCTCTCCATGACTGCTAGAAGAGCCGTGTCGTGTTCTTGCTCATCTTTTCCTGCAATAATCAAATCATCTGCGATGACGTGGACATTGTCAATATCCCCAAATGTATCGTCATTTCGTTGCTGCAATATCTCGCTGGCCAAAGACAGGCTAAACGGCATGCGTAGAAAGCGCTTCCGCCCCCATGGGGTGCTAAATGTACACAGGTAGCTTGATGGTTCTGACAACTTAACATGCCAGAACGCGTCTCCCATATCCACCACAGTAAATATCTTCTTGCCTGCCAGCTGTGCTTGCACATCTCCAGCTGTGTGGATCGCGTGATGCTCACGTTTGATTGCCTTATTAAGTGGTCTTGGATCTAGACACAGCCTTAATGAGCCATTCTTCCTTTCTGTGACAACTACATTGTGTACCCATTCTGTCGGTCCCTCTACGTCTGCTATTACGCCTTGACTTAGCAATCGACGTATGGCTTGTTCCAGTCTCTGTCTCTTTGCGTAGGGATACTTCCTGGCTGGCTGTATCACGGGTACTGCGTCCTCCTTCAGTTGAATGTGGTAAGATCTTTTGTAGGATCCTAACCCCTTGAAAACATCGTGGTACCTGTTGATCAGACCCTCCTTGCTGCTTGTGCTAGGGTCTTCTTTCTGTCCGTGTGCTGGCTTGAGGCTGCCTATCTTTTTCACTAAGTTCATTTCCTGACACGCCTGACTGCCAACAACAGCGATATTTTCGTCTGTTACGTAGAAAGAAAGACAGTTCGTAGCCTGGATTTGTCGTGACTTGACGGTACACTTTATTGTAGTGATTCCTCTAGGACGAGTCTTGCCACCTCCTATACCCACTAACACTCTCTTTGTCGGTGTCAGCGGTTTCTTAATTGCCTTTGAGCCGCCTGTCGTTCGCAGGATTCTCTGGTAACTTCGATAAGGCAGAACATTTGCCTTGGCTCCGGTATCTAACTTGAAGTTTATTGTAGTCGGCCGTAGTGACAGCTTCTCCGTCCAGTCGTCGTTGACCGCGACTGTCCCAATGGATAAAACATCCATAAGCAAACTGTCATCCGAATCGTCAGTGTCAATTTGGGTATCCGCAGCTTCGCTCAAGCTGTTGACCGCTTTTGACCGCTTGTAGCTGGATTTGGCCCCCTGCTGGCAAACCTTTGACAAGTGATTGCGCTTATGACAATTAGCACAAGTCTTACCATATGCCGGACATTGTCGAGGCGCGTGATAGCCGCCACAGTACTTGCATGGTGCGGTCTTTTTCGCCTTCCATGCCTTTTCTGCTGCTTTGGCAGATATTGGCCGACTAGTACGTTGCGAACTTCTTGACATAGAGTTGATCTCTACTTGCGTGGCGTCTTTAGTCATCATTTTGGCTTGGTAAGTGCTTGTCTCTGCGGCCCTGCAGATGTCCAATGCAGACTGCAACGTCAGATTTGCTTCTCTTAAAAGTCGTTCCTTGACTTGACCGTCTCTGACTCCAAATACAATCTTGTCGCGACTAAGCTCATCCTTCTGGTCACCGAAACCGCATGTGGCCGCCTTTGTGCGAAGTTCGGTGAGCCACTGATCTACCGTCTCGTCTTCATGCTGATCTCAGCTCCAGAACTGGTGTCGCTCGAATACCTCGTTCTTGCGCTGATTGCAGTAGTCGTCGAATTTGTTCAAGACATCTCCGACCGCCGGTCTTTCGTCGCCTGCTGTGAAGACGAACGCATCATAGATTTCCTGCGCTTCGGTTCCTGCCACGTTAAGTAGGATTGCGACTTGTGTCGCTTTAGCCTTCTTCGAGAGTTCAGCCGCTTGAAAGTATATCTCAATTGCTTACTCTATTTTCTCCACTTGTGTGCGAGATTGGCTGCTTCGAAGGAAATAGCTTGAGGCGCGCGTAGTTTCTCCATCCCACTCCTGACACCATGTGATGTTATCAGTACTATATTATACGTTTAGCTTACGCTCACTAGACTCTGCTACTGAAGACTACTAATCAACAACTGTTCTAGTCACGTATACAAGCCTAATTGTATTATCTAATTAGCCAGACACGCCTGTGTCTGTTACAAATACTAAACTCCTTTGGTGATCCATGCAGAGAATTGTCACGATGCTGCATGTTGGCGTGAAGCAGACTTTTTCTGTCAATTCCCGTAAGTGTGAACTCGAAAGTGAGTAATAAAGTAGAGGTCACACCAGGTGTGCTCATTAGAGCACTAAAAAATGCTCCAGTTGGACCATGTTACACCAATTATCTTAAATGGTTCCAGTTGCTGATCCGTTGGGAGGGAGGAGGTGAGGGAGGAGAGGAGGAAAAAGGGGGAGGGAAAAGGGGAGGGAGGAGGGGAGGGAGGAGGGGAGGGAGGAGGGGAGGGAGGAGGGGAGGGAGGAGGGGAGGGAGGAGGGGAGGGAGGAGGGGAGGGAGGAGGGGAGGGAGGAGGGGAGGGAGGAGGGGAGGGAGGAGGGGAGGGAGGAGGGGAGGGAGGAGGGGAGGGAGGAGGGGAGGGAGGAGGGGAGGGAGGAGGGGAGGGAGGAGGGGAGGGAGGAGGGGAGGGAGGAGGGGAGGGAGGAGGAGGAGGGAGGAGGGGGAGGGAGGAGGAGGAGGGAGAAGGGGAGGGAGAAGGGGGAGGGAGGAGGGGAAAGGGAGGAGGGGAGAGGGAGGAATCAACTGGATATACTAATACCATATAACTTATATAACTTATTATATATATATATATATATATATATATATATATATATATATCTTATACTATAATACGCCAACCCAAGCTTCCATCTGTCTGGATGGATGGCTGTCTGTAACGCGCCGATCGACACGAGGCCGGTCTCCCGATCGACGCGAAACGCGGCAGCCCCTTCAAGTTCGGCCGTCGGAGACGAACAGTCGAGTCGGATTTCGCTTACACTGCCTCCGATGGCCAGAAACGAGATTTTGGCGGCCTAAATGAGATGCGCCGGAGTTTGTTTGTTTAATTAATTAATTAACCGAGTATGCGGATGGGACGTGAGCTCGCCATTGTACGCCATCCTCTAATTCCCAGAGTGCAACCGCTGCAGTCGAAGTGAGCCGGCTCACCGGGCCACTTTTGCGTGCTTACATCCGTCCGTGTGTCACGGAAGGTGCGTCTTCTTCGCGGAAGTGGCGTACAACGATAGATTGTCACCGCCCATAGGGCGGGATAGTACTATAGTACACACACACACACACACACACACACACACACACACACACACACACACACACACACACACACACACACACACACACACACACACACACACACAGACACACACACACACACACACACACACACACACACACACACACACACACACACACACACACACACACACACACACAAACACACACAAACACACACACACACACACACACACACACACACACACACACACACACACACACACACACACACACTGCCAAAGACGAACAGATAATTGTTCTAACAAATTACTTTAACGTTTGACTAAATGAAAGTCTATGTCATCGTTTTAGAGGCAATTGTTCTTAGTGTAGCTAAACTAGCAGGTGTCCGAAAACCAACGTTTCAACTATCAAAGAGTAGAAACATCCACCTGCAGCTTCCACGTCTGCCTAGTGATGAGCATGTTTTTCTTCTCCTCCAGCAAATGCAGCATCTCCAGCCAAAGTTGAAGATGGTCTAATGTATACGAAGGGTGCATGGTATTCCAAATGGAAACATCAAAATAAGCAGGCTTGCGTTTGTGAAATTGGAATGATAGACATCCCTGGAAGATTGAAAGAAGCTTGTGCCACTGCAACACTCCTCAAGGCATGAACCAGCATCATCAACAAGTATCGTGTGATAGATGATGTCTCAAAGAGTATTATGACGTATGGATCGTAGAGAACCGTGATCACATCCAAGGAGATGATCTCCAAATGAATCAATTGTATGTCCATACTTACAACGTACAGCCTTTGGGAAAATCTGGAAAGATAGGAATTTTCAGCCAGAGTTTGACTGCAATCACAAATTCATGCGAAGCCATAGCGAAGCCTAACTTTGGGTTCGGAATTGCCCGCGACCAGGCTGCGGCATGAATCGATGATACGGTGTGTTTAGGTAAGAATTATTATCTCGAAGGCTGCGAGATTCCTTGAGATTAGCGAAGATGGAACACTCTATCTGTGACTGTAGAGACTTCTGAGACATAGATGACAAGTCTGTAGTAACCATCTTATGAAAATCAGCAAAACTGTTCTTAAAATGATTGTGAGCTCTATCTTCTCTAGGTATGTATCCAGAATTAAAGTGAGGCATCAGATGTTGTTGTGGTTGTAAAGTAGGTCGATCGTACTAAATGTCTGAACATAGTTGGAGTAACAAAAATGAAATTGTCGGGTAGAATTGCAACTGGGAATGAAAGCTGCTGGTGCAGTTGTTTTTGCTTGTCTGAACAAGACCTCTCAAACGCATGGGTAAAATCGCCTGTTGCCATGCATGATTAGAGGTAAAGAAACATGTATCAATATTTCCAGAGAATGACGAAGGCCTGCATCAAATGCAGTAAAACGAGACACGGTATTGTTAGGATGGACAGTTCGAAGAATGTGGTTGATCTCGCACAGACCAAGACACGATCGAAGAAGATGGAACTCAATTTGTGAATTGTTGAGATCAGGGAAACGACTTTGCATTTGAAGAACGCTGTTCACACGTTTGCTAATAAATTCATCAAAAAAAGTGATCAGACCCAATTATTGGAGAACTAAGAAGTTCTGCTCCACTTTCGATCAAACAGATTCGAGGTATAGCAGTTGGAAGTTCTGAGAAAATTTGGTCACCTGTTGGCCAAAATATTTCACATTTGTCTAAATTGAGCTTGAGACCAAATGAAGGGCCTTTCTCCAACATCGAGTTCAATAACTGGCAAACCGCGTGACGAGAGCCAACGAGAGCTCCGTCATCAAGGTACCATAGATTCAATTGAATACCAGGGAGATGACCAATATCATCCAAGAGTTGCAGTATAACCAAAGAAAACAGAGGCGGACCCAGAGGGTCACTTTGTTGAACCCCTGCTGTAGACAATATACGATATCATTATATGTGAACCAAATCTGAGTTCCCCTGCAGATGCATAACATCATTGTACTCACGGCACTAGATCAGGCATTTCTTTTTGAAAACGGTTGAGAAATGAAGAGCGGCCACAATTATTAAATGCATTTGCCATGTTACCTTTCACACAACATGGATCTTCGTTATTACCATTTTCTTCAATAAAAGTTTGTAAAGTGTGTATAACAGCTTTCATGCCCCCCCTTTATTCCCACTCCAACTTGTCCATATGGCAAAAAATGATCTGGCAAACGTGATTTTGCAGTTTCACAACAGATACGACTTGCCAAACGCCGTGAAACTCCCCCACCGCAATTGGCCTGTAATTAACCTCCATTCTTCTTGCATAAAGCAGTGAGGGGTGCTCCGATAAGGCATGGAGCAATAAGAGAATTCAAGCTTCCTGAAAGTGTCACACACATGAACTTTGTAAGTTGATCTAGGCAAGTCTGCGAGGCTGGATCTACAGATCCGGCTACTGCATCCAACAAGTGCTGTGCTCTAAGTTGTGAACCCCCCTGGGCTGCATGGTACCTCTGGGAAAAGCCTTCAAAGCATTGAGAACTGAGGTCGAATCACATGCCAAACTTGGAGGCATGTCGTCAGAAACATGGGAGGTCACGTTCTCTAAGAATGCATTTTGAAAAGATAAACGATCTCTCAAAGCCCCAAAATCCATCCGAATATCTATGCTCGAGTTCAATGGTCAGTACTTGGGCAAGTAACGGTCTTACAGATCGAGGAACATGAACAATTGAATACACTGGCAGAGTAACAGCTTCTTTCATCTTCATCACCATCCAGGCAGACAAGTGAAGCAGCTGCATGAATTCCAGTCAATACTAAATCATCTGACAAAGTTGATTCCAATTTGGCATTTGAAGAGTATGGTTTTGACATGACGACAAATCAGTTTTTGATATTTCAGAAAATTTAAGAAATCGTGGGGTTACCTCATTCTGTACATTAGCAATATTATTATCACTTGAGTTAAATGAGCTGGAGTAACAAGAAGCACTGTTAGTCTTGTCTGGTTCAGGAAATCCGTGAGACGAAACAGTCATGTTAGGAAACCACTTGGATTCACTTGGTTCGACCCCTCCATCTGGGCTTTCCTGTTCCTTGCGTACGACGACAGTATTTCCAATGGCGAGAATATATACAAAGCCATACCTAGAGCAGACATTTCGTTTGTGGGCGTGAAGAAAACTGGCATCTGGAAACGACTGTCTTGTAATATGTTCCACATTTATATGTTGCCAAAGAGAAGAATCACTGCTGACTACTTTGTCACAAATAGGACACTTACATGTACTGGATCTGGATCTGACAGGATTCGAAAAGCCGAAGTTCTCGTCATCGTCGTCGTCATCTGAGCACTCGCAGTCGCCATGAGCGGTTGTTGACTGAGACACATGACAGCCATCATAGTTACTGAGACCAAACGATCGGTAACCACTCGATCACTCGTATATAGTCGACGACTCGACGTAACGGTCGTAGAGATTCAAGAATATTATTCCCGCGAAACGTCTAGAACTGCTACAAACAGTAAAGGACATGAAAGGACTAGAGGCAGAGGAAGCGAATAAAGTACTAATACAAACAACACAGTGGAAGTAAAGATATATCTTCGCCAATCTCAAGGAATCTCGCAGCCTTCGAGATAATTCTTACCTAAACACACCGTATCATCGATTCATGCCGCAGCCTGGTTGCGGGCAATTCCGAACCCAAAGTTAGGCCTCTTTATGGCTTTGCATGAATTTGTGATTGCAGTCAAACTCTGGCTGGGAATTCCTATCTTTTCAGATTTTCCCAAAGGCTATACGTTGTATGTGTGGACATACAATAATTATTGATTCATTTGGAGATCATCTCCTTGGATGTGATCACGGTTTTCTACTATCCAGACGTCACCATGCTCTTCGAGACATCATCTATCACACGTTATTTGTTGATGATGCTGGTTCACGCCTTGAGGAGTGTTGCAGTAGCACTTCTTTCAATCTTCCAGGGGATGTCTATCATCCCAATTTCACAATTGGCAAGCTTGCTTATTTTGATGTTTCCATTTGCAGCCTTCGTACATTATATCATCTTCAACTTTGGCTGGAGCTGCTGCATTTGCTGGAGAAGAAGAAAAAGATGCTCATCACCAGGCGGACGTGAAAGCTGCAGGTGGATGTTTCTACTCTTTGATAGCTGAAACGTTTGGCTTTCGGACACCTGCTAGTTTAGCTACACTAAGAATAATTGCCTCTAAAACGATGGCATAGACTTTCATTTAGTCAAACGTTAATTAAAGTAATTTGTTAGAACAATTATCTGTTCGTCTTTGGTAGTTTAATGCTAGAGCAAGATTAGATTTAGCAGTGGATGTAGAGCGGTGAGATTTACCCACTGTATAAATAATATGAATATATATATATATATATATATATATATATATATATATATATACACACACACACACATATATATATATATATATATATATATATATATATATATATATATATATATATATATATATATATATATATATATATATATATATACACGTATATATACACGTATATATAGTACGTACATATAGTACGTATATATAGTACGTATATATGTAAAGCTCAAATTGCTTTCAGCTTCACTTGCATGCTTCTTCACCCTTTCGGCAGCTTCAGTGTTTTGGTACTTTGCTGGGTAGTTACGTAGGCCTACCCTATAGCTAGCGTCCCGGCGACATACTTGTACCGTGTACAGCTGCACCAAAAAACATGTCTACCGCAGCTGGGCAGGTTTTTCTACCAAATCCACTGCGACGAAAACTTGTTTTTCAAATTTCTGGATCCACATCTCTCAATACATTTCATTTTCAGTCTCTCTATGTAGTAAGGTAAACGTTACTTACTGGACATGTCTGCACTCTGAGTGCATCACCTCGGCAGGCGCGTAATAATCTGAGTCTGGTCTGGAACTCAAGGCCAAACATGCATTGTAAGTTGCGGACATGCTATGCGCTTATCGTAGTGAGCACATGTGTATCAAGCTTGATTGGGTTATTTCACCTGTCTCATCTATATCAGCGCTTTTCATCGTGGCGTCTGACTAGACCTCATCGATACTGGTAGGTGATAGATGTGGGAAGTTGTGTGAGCACCTTACCAGCTTGAGGCGTTTGCAATTGTGTTGCGATAGCGGACTTAGTGATATGTCCTTCGATGAATCGGTGGCAGAGAGAGTGAAGACAGCGGCTTTGTTACAATTAGAGAGAGGAAGAGGAGAAGGAGGCAGGAGGTGATGAGGATGAGAAGATTGTTGCTAGTGTTTGTTTGAGCATCGTTTGTTGTTTGGGTAGAATAAGTGCACTGCCTGCCTGTTCGGAGAAATCGAGAGACTTAGGCTTGCAAGGTGTGTGTGTGTGTGTGTGTGTGTGTGTGTGTGTGTGTGTGTGTGTGTGTGTGTGTGTGTGGGTGTGGGTGTGGGTGTGGGTGTGGGTGTGTGTAGGTGTGAGTGTGGGTGTGTGTAGGTGTGAGTGTGTGTGTGTGTGTGTGTAGGTGTGAGTGTGTGTGTGTGTGTGTGTGTGTGTGTGTGTGTGTGTGTGTGTGTGTGTGTGTGTTTAAGATCAAACACTAAACACATAATTAATTACAAGGGTCTATCCCCAGCATGACGAAGTTTCACAAGAGTACCCATGCCTCGGAGCAGGTCGACACTTGCTGACTTCGTCAGTGTAGTGCATGTGCAACCCAGGACATCTAAGGGCATCACAGACCTGTTATGCCTCACATTTTTACCGGTTAGAAACTAATAGTCCCTCTAAGAAGTCGACCAACGTCCCAGGGAGACCGTGTGACTAGTTAGCAGGTTAAGCTAGGTCTTGTTTGTTATCGTGATTAGGCAGACAAACCACTCCAGCACACCTACAGAATCAAGAAAGAGCTCTCGATCTGTCAATCCTTGCTGTGTCTGGATCTGGTGAGTTTTCCCGTGTTAAGTCAAATTAAGCCACAGACTCCACTCCTGGTGGTGCCTTTCCGTCAATTCCTTTAGTTTCAGTCTGACAACAATCTCCCCCCTGAACCCCAAAACTTTGATTTCTTGAAAGGTGCCGAAGGAATCGTATCATAACGTTCTCTGATCCCTAGTCGTAATTGTTTATGGTTGGAACTGTGATGGTATCTAATTGTCTTCGAACCTCTAACTTTCATTCTTGATTAACGAAACATCCTTCGCAAATGCTTTCGCATGCGTTTGTCTTTCATAAATCCAAGAATTTCACCTCTTGCAATTGAATATGAATGCCCCAACCGCCCCTATCAATCATTACCTCGGTCCCAGAAACCAACAAAATAGAAACGATGTCCTAGTCCATTATTCTGTGCTAATGTATACAAGCCGACATGCTTGCTTTGAACATCCAGCTCACTACTCGACAATGCTGGGTTGATGTAGTTCAGAAAGACTAACATCATTGAACTTATCTATTATATAAGATCCACACAATCGCTCAGCTTAGCGATCAATTCTGCAAGGCCTAAACTCATTGTGGGTATGGCTAAAATTCAGATTCAGGTGTGTGGGGGTACGTTGGTCAGCCACTTCCTCGTTGTGTACCCAGTAAACATGTTTTACACGGCTAGGAGCTGATGTAGCAGTTACATTGCCGTGTGGTCCGAGTGACCAGGTTGTAATTGTGACGTATAAACTTCTGGGTGCCCAAAAACCAGAATAAATGTTGAATAAAACAGGATCTCCTCCCCCAGCCGGATCAAAGAAAGTATATTGAAATTTCTATCCGTCAATAACATGGTTATTGCTCCTGCTAATACTGACGTTCCCATTTGGTCTTGCAAACCAAGGTGGTGGTAAACTGCACAAGAGAGAATGTCAGGAAACGATATCAGGAATGAGTATGCACAATATTTTAGTCAGAATCATTCGTCTGTTGTCATCAATATGGTCAGTCTATTCATCGCAAGAGAGGCAATAAGTTCTCAGTTGCTTCTTGGAACATGCAATCACTGGTGGGGAACTCAGGAGATAAATGCATATGTAGAAGAATAATGCAGAGTGACAGAATGAAATCTCTCTAGTAGTAACAACAATGTTGACAGAAAGCTTGATCTTATGATAAGGAATTGAAATGTTTTGGAATTTCAATTGTGGGGATTCAAGAGTCTAAATGGTTTGGAAGTGACATTTGGTCTTCAGGTGGATGTACGTTCTTGCATTCTGGTCGACCGGTACCCTCACATGATGTCCAATGTATACGCAATGAAGGAGTGGGCATATTTTTGGATGAGAAAGCTACAACAGCATGGAAAACAGGAGGGGAAGTGTGGAGTGCCGTGAGTTTATGAATTATCACAGCTAGGTTGAAGGTTGGTGATAATGGCATCGGTTTGCAAGACCGAGGATCTTTATCTGCAGCCTTTTAACAGTTATTTCTGTGTATGCCGCTACCTTCAGAGCAACAAAGAAGTCATTTTATGAACAACTACAAGATACTATAGACAGAACTCCTATTCCAGACTTTCTGCTGATACTAGGAGACTTTAATGCTAGGGTTGGTTAACAAGAAACAAATTGTAGTCTTTGGAAGAGAATACTTGGCTATCATGGTTTAACAGAGAGAAATCAAGCAGGAGAAGATCTATTTCAGTTTTGTGAAATTAATCAACTTGCAATTCTGAACACTTGGTTTGAGAAGAAAGGAAAGAATCTGGGTACTTGGATGCATCCAGCAACAAAAAGTGGTACACCATTGACTACATTTTGACACGTTTTGAGTCAAAGAAGACATTGTATTGATGCTGGTGTAGTAAGAGGTGCAAATTGTTGGACTGATCATTCCTTGGTAAGAGCTGTGATTAGATCTGCCTGTTGCCGTTCAAAGTTTGCAGAATTCATCTATCAGGCAAAAGTATAGCGACGGTCTGATAAGCGCTTTCAATGAACATCCTTATTCACCAGACAAATCAACGGAGCAGAACTGCATCATTACAACTGTAGAAAATTCAATCGGTAGAGGTACTAAGAAACAGCCGGATTGGTTCAGTGAGAGTTCTGATATTTTGGTACCTCTGATCAATATATAGAATTCTGCCTATGACAGACTTTTGCAAAGAAAAACAACTGCAAATCAGAAAAGTTTTTATCTGTGCCAGCAAGATGTTAAAGGGCTGTAGATAAGGCAAAGGAAGAGTGGATAAAGAAACAGCTAAACTTGTTACAGCTGCTGTAAGGGATGGTTGAACTAGGTGGGACTGCATTAGAAAATTACAGATGACTCGTGCTGGAAGAAGATCAACATGCACTAGTGCTGTTTATGATGAAAATGGCATCGTGGTGACAAGTCCAGTGGAAACACACGGACAATGGTTTAGGCACTTCAAGAACTTGCAAAGTAAATTTAGGCAAGATGTTGTAGATCAAATGGTAACCAGTCCAGTGCATATTGAACTGCACAAGGTACCCACAACGAACAAACTAAAATCAGCTCTCAATTGCATGAAATTAGGAAAAGCTTGTGGTAAGACTGGTATTTTATCAGATTTGATAAAGTATGGGAGGCGAGCAGCTGCTAGAATGACTACTGAAAATAATTTCAATGATATGGAGGCAACAAGCTGTTGTTCAGATGGAGAGATGCACAAGTTGTTCTTATTCCAAAAAAGGGAGATTTGCATCATTGTGACCATTGGAGAGGAATTAGCCTATTGGATGTCATTGGCAAAGTATTTGCAAGAATTATTCAGGAGCGATTACAGACAATATCTAATGAGGTACTTTTAGATTCTCAATGTGGATTTAGAAAGGGTCTTGGGTGTGTGGACATGATCTTTGTTGCATGGCAGATCGTGGAGAAATCACGAGAGCACAACACACCCTTATATATATTATTTGTGGACTTGAAAAAGGTGTACGATTCAGTTCCTCGTCTGGCTTTGTGGAAGGTGCTTAAAAACTATGTCATCTCACCATCTCTGCTTAGTATTATCAGATCATTGCATGATGGAATGAAGGCTGAAGTCAGGGTTGGTAGGAAACCACCGATACCATTGATGTCTGCATTGGTTTACGGCAGGGGTGCGTGGTTTGCACCTACGTTGTTCAATCTTTACTTCAATGCAGAAATTCAAGACTGAAAAAGCAGGTGTCCTCTAGCTGGAATCTGTGCAAAATACAAGTGTGGTAGAAGGCTTGTCGGTGACAGACTGTGAAGTCTCATCTGTCAGAATTGTGGGTAGCAGAATCTCAGTTTGCTGATGATGTGTCACTTTACTTCTTTTCCCGTGAAAATTTTGAAGTTATCACAGAATCATTTGTTGAGACAACAAAAGATTGGGGCCTTAGAGTTGGTGTGGATAAAACTAAAGGCATGGTGTTTGGTAAAGACTTTGGTGTTGGAAGGGATTCATTGGAACCCACATCAGTCGGTGGAGGTGTTGTAGAAATGGCAGACAAATTTGTATACCTTGGAAGTTGCATCTCGCGAGATAGTGGAGGAGGTTTCCAATTGTATTGAAAGGCATCTAAGGCTTTTGGGTGTTTACGTCAATCAATTTGTCAAAGTAGATATTTGTCAGTTGATACAAAGAGGGCAGTTTATGAAGCAGTTGTTCTGCCTATTCTCTTGTATGGTTCAGAAACATGGACAGTGAAATCTGGCAGTTTGAGATGTTTACAGTCATTTCACAACCAGTGTGTAAAGGTCTATCTTGGGTGTTACAAGATACAAGCAGTGGAAGAACCATATCAGTTCACAACAGCTAGCAGCTGAGTTTGGAATGACAGATAAGTTATCTGATATTTGTCAAGACATCGTCTGCGTTGGCTCAGTCACGTGACACGTAGGAATGGTAACAGAATGCCAGAGCAGGTGCTTTTTGGCGAGTTTCTTCCAAAGAGACCTTTGTCATGGTACAAAAAGGAGATGGCGAGACTTACTTTTGTTAGATCTCAAGTCTAAGCAAATACCCAGTTCCGGTTGGTATGAGTTGGCATAAGATAGAGCTAAGTGGAAAGATGCTGTTTATAGAAGATCTACATCAACCACTCTGAATCAGAACCCACTCGTATCGGATTCCAGTTCTGTGGGACGTTGCATATTTCCTGTCAAGCTTGTGGCAGATCTTTTCGTCGAAAGGGGACTTGACAAGACATACTCATTTCTGTGGTGTACACCAATAATCACCAGATAGTCATCATTTTTCTGACATTTGTCCATGTCTTTTGGACACCGTTATCATCGAAACAGGCAACTGTTTGTGGACAGCTCAAGGTTCAATGTCCAAGGTGTGTGTGTGGTGCGATAGCTCAGTTGGTTAGAGAGTCATCTTATGGAGTGTTCACATCTGGGACCTTGAAGGTTTGCAAGTTTAAGTCACAGTGATGGCAAGCTATGGCATAGTTTCTTTAAGCAAGAAACTAACACACATTTGCTTCTCTTGACTCAGGAGTATAAATGAGTACCTGGTCATTGACTGGGGTCTTAAGCGGCCATCAGCTGTGACGTGACATCAGCCACTGGGGTCCTGGTGAGACTTTGGGTACTCATACCACAGTTGGCTTCACAAGTGTTTGCTCCTGCGAGAGGCTGGCCAAGCTCCAGGAGTCTGCTAGCGCAGGCCCAGAGTTCCCTGGGTAGTGCACAAGGCCCAGCTTAACAGTTGGGGCGTGACCTCTGAGAGGCAGCTCTTGACATTTAGGTTTTAGGTTTGGGTGTGTGTGTGTGCACATGTGTGTGTGTGTGTGTGTGTGTGTGTGTGTGTGTGTGTGTGTGTGTGTGTGTGTGTGTGTGTTTGTGTGTTTGATGCTTGTGTCTGGTTATGATTATACATCAACTAGTCTCACATAGCCACATTCTCTCCTGCTGTGTCATACTTTCGGGCTGGAAAGGGTCTGGTAAACTTCCTTTGATGTCGCTATGTTGCCGCTTTACCAATAATGGGTGAACTAAATACGGATAAATACAGATTTGATTTCTTGAAAACCAGAATGGTATGCCATGTATTCCAATCAATCCTATCTCATCTAATTTTCTTTTCTGTTCGTCAAGGTAGGCGATTGTTGTTGCCGATAAAGAGAATTACTCGATGTGTTGTTTCACTGATGTTGGTTCCAAGTCTTTCTATATAAATGCCCATTTCTGCTCTGACTTGACTGTGGTCGCTTAGCACAGCAGGGTTGTCCCCAGCATACAATAGGCATGGCACTCTGCCATGCCTTGGCTTCCACTTGGTACAGGCCCGCCATGCTTTGCTGCACGAGTAGGCAGTGATTAGCTATGAAGACAATGGATTTGTATTTGTATTTTGAAAAGTGGGAAGCTGTTTGAGGCTAACAAGTAGTTCTTGGGATGCTTGGGTTTAAGATAAGACCAATTAGGGCAAAGAATAAGTCTCTCCCTTGTTTCAGTGAAAGTGTTGTCTTTCGGCTATGCATCATCGGCAAGGCAAGTTCTTCCCTTACCCTTTACCTAATATACCTAATACAATTCTGGCTCATCAACTGACAATAAAAATTTTTCCCTTTCCACGGACCCAATTGATTACCTGCAGAACTTACTCACCTGCCATGTGGTATGAACTTAATTGTAGACTCAAAGATCAACAGTGGTTGTCACGCACCCGCCCATTATTTAGGTCAGTATCTGATGGTAACAAACGGAATCTGTAGATATCTGGCCCCTAGCCTATGTAGGTTCTCAACTTCTTGAGGTCTGGAAATTTTCCCACTGGCTTTATAAATATAGCTATCATGTGGTCAAGCACAGTGAACTAAGACAGAAAGTTTTTTTAAAGACAAACCACTTTGTTCTTTTTGTGCCTGAACATTCCTTCGAGCAAACCTGTATCAAAGTTTTGCGGGGGTGGGACCTTAAATATTGGAATGGGCGCGACCAAAATTTGGCGTGACATACAGATCTGGTCTTTAATTAAGAAATTTAATCCAGTATTTGGTTCACCCATCATTGGTAATGATGGTAGGTAGGGTATGGCTACGTGAGACTATGACATGGTGGGAGAGGCTCTGGCTATGTGAGACTAGTTATAATTGTTGTTGTTGTTTGGTTGTTTGGAATAGGTCGACGAGTTGTGAATATGTCATTAGAACTTACAATAGAGCAACTGAACGCGAAAGAAACAAGAATGAAGAATGGTGGATACTACAAGCCAACACACTGTCACTCTCAACACAAGGTAGCAGAGGCAACAGACAGACAGACCATGATAATGGATTGACACGTGAACAAAGAATTGAATAGAAAGACAGGCAAGCAGGCAGTGCAGACAAACAGACAGACAGACAGACAGATGACTGACTGACTGACTGACTGACTGACAGACAGATGACTGACTGACTGACTGACTGACTGACTGACAGACAGACACACACACATGCACGCGCACACACACACACACACACACACACACACACACACACACACACACACACACACACACACACACACACAGTTGGAAAGGTATCTTCAAATATAAATGAAAACTTTGAAAACTTTGTTGCATGAAGATGAAGGATTAGTCATGAAATCCAAGTTGGACTTAGAGGATGGTCACTCAGAGTTGGGGACCAACATGGATTGTTTGGTTTGATTTGCTAAGAATCAGACTAAGATTACTGAGAAATCTATACTAGTACTGCTTTGCCTCAAGTAATGTGTTTGGATTTATTTTATTCAAAGTTTACTTTTATTGATATTAACATGTAATTTACATGTCATTTTATTAACCTAGTAGGTATATAAGTATTTGTATGTTTGGCAAGTAATTGTTGGCTGGCTACTCAACAAATGCAGGGTACAGACCAATGCATGGTCACACACACACGCGCGCGCACACACACACACACACACACACACACACACACACACACGCGCGCACAAAAACAAAATCGACAAATTTTTAGCCCTCCATGTCTTTCAACGTTGACCTTGAGGTCTGTTGCGGAGATAGCTCCCCTGCCTCTAGAGACAGGGCCTCCATACGCTACGTGGAGTCTTGGAGCCCGCGCTACAATCCACCTGGAGCTTGGCCAGAGTCATCCAGGGGCACTGACAATGGCGCAGCTCTGGGACTGGACACCAAGGCCCACACGTACCCGTCTGCTGCATGATGTTGCTACCAAGCCAGCGGTCTTGTCCACCCCAGTCAATGACCAGGTACTCATTTATACTCCTGAATCGAGAGAAGCAAGTGTGGGTGAGTTTCTTGCTCAAGGAAACTGCGACAGTGTCGCCTCCAATACTCTACCGTCTGCTCTACTGCACGTGCGTGTGCACACACACACACACACACACACACACACACACACACACACACACACACACACACACACACACACACCAATAGACAGACAGACAAACATTTCTGCTTGGACTAGATCTGTCCAGTGCTGCAGTCGGTGTAAAATGTATCTTATTTCCAGGTTGCCATAATTATTCCTTATAGAGATCGTTATTCACACCTCTTGCTGTTTCTTCATTACATGCTTCCAATTTTCATTCGACAAAACATTGAATTTCGACTTTACATCATTGAACAAGTAATTGATCTAATGACATCTAGCGTATTCTCTCTTTCTAACACTGTCTGCTTTACAAGGCTGGAGACTGTCCATTCAATCGTGGTATGCTGTTCAATGTGGGTGTATTGGAAGCATCTAAAGATGAAACGTGGGACTGCTATTGTTTTCACGATGTTGATTTGATGTTGGAAGATGACAGATGTTTATACACTTGCCCTAAGAAAGGTCCCAGAGCTCTTGCAATTGCGTTAGACAAGTGGAATTATGAGTAGGTTGTGCGTGTCTGTGTGTGTGTGTGTGTGTGTGTGTGTGTGTGTGTGTGTGTGTGTGTGTGTGTGTGTGGTGTGATAGCTCAGTTGGTTAGAGAGTCATCTTACAGAGTGTTTACATTCAGGACCTTGAAGGTTTGCAAGTTCAAGTCACAGTGATGGCAAGCTATGGCATAATTTCCTTAAGCAAGAAACTAACACACATTTGCTTCTCTCGGCTCAGGAGTATAAATGAGTACCTGGTCATTGAAGTGACATCAGCCACTGGGGCCCTGGTGAGACTTCGAGTGTTCACACCACAGTTGGCTTCACAAGTCGGTGCTCCTGCGAGTGCCTGGCCAGCTCCAGGAGTTTGCTAGCGCAGTCCCAGAGTTGCCTGAGTAGCGCACAGGGCCCAACTTAAAACAGCTGGGGCGTGACCTCTGAGAGGCAGCTCCTGACATTTAGGATTTTAGGTGTGTGTGTGTGTGTGTGTGTGTGTGTGTGTGTGTGTGTGTGTGTGTGTGTGTGCGCGCGTGTGCGTGCGTGTGTGTGTGTGTGTGTTTGTGTGTGTGTGTGTGTGTGTGTGTCATGTGAAATGTAGTGCTGTCTAGATTGCATGTGGTAGGAAGTGTTAGTAAATCATCAGTTGTAACACTAGTCAATATACCTGGAAACACTCGACTGTAGGAGTAGGTCTAATAAAGGAGTCATTGCCATTGGTGTAGTTATTAACACTTGTCTTTCTGTATGTCATTATCTGATTTTATTTTTAAATTGTATTACATAAGAGCTGCAATACTCTTTTGTTTCTTTATTTGTTTGTCTTTGTTTTTGCTTCGTTTTATCATTTGTTTATCAGTTAGTCAACATATTTGTCGTATCACATGTACTTGATGACACTTCTTGCTTTAGAATCATACACAAGTATCTCTTTGGTGGAATCGTCATCATGTCCAGACAACAAATTTTGAGCGTCAACGGTTTCTCCAATCTGTATTGGGGATGGGGAGGAGAAGACGATGACTTGCTTGCAAGGTAAGTGCTTTTGCTATTAAATAATAGTTTGCCACTGCAATTACGTGTTGTTGTTAGAGTTGAAATGATGGGCATGAAGGTCGAACGTGAGGACAAATCGGTGGCAAGATATACAACTTCTTCTCAGGATCACATTAGTGCTCCACAAAATCCTGTCAGGTGAGATCTACATTACCCACACATTATTTTAGTATGAAATAGTTGAGAATGAAAGGCATCACGTGGGCTTTAGATTTGATCTATTGTTTGATGCTCGTTATCGGGTGAGCATGGACGGTTTAGATACTACAGTTCACAAAGTGATATCTCGCAAGGAGTTTCCACTCTACACGATCATTACTGTTGCATTGGGAGACACCGGTAATCAGATACCTCGAGCGTATGTTGGACAGTGATGTGGGCATTGTGTATACTTACAACAGATCCGACCTCAAGATGATTTTTGTCTGCGTAATTTTGTGTGACGGTGGCAGCTCTGTCAAAGTTAATTAACGCAGGCGTTGCGTTTACTGGAGATTGTTGATAGTTCTATTTGTACATAATGCTGCATAGTGGCATGATTTTTACTTTACTTTTGCTGTTCTGATGTGTTTTGGCAGCAGCAGTTCTTGGCTGCCTGTAATCTATGTTATTTATGCAAGAGAAAGCAAGTTTTGTACATAATTTGGTTCAGCAGAACAACACAGATAAACTGGACTGGAAAGTTAAGCCCAGTTCACAGTATTGACGCTGACGCTCAGCTGAGCGTTAAAAACACCGCCTTGACGCAAGCGGCATCCTTTGATATTGACGCTGACGCTGACGCTGGCATAGAAATGAGTTCTATTCCAGCGTCAACGTCGGCGTCAGCGTCATACTGTGAACTGGGCTTTCAGCTTGTTTTTTTGCAATTTTTGGGTGTCGGTGAAAGTACAGTAGTATCTAAAGTCTAGAACATTCAACCATATAACCAGGCAGGATGAAGTCAGAATACATGAAGAGGATAGCGAGTACAGTAAGGATGCCAGGACAGTAACGATATCATGCAGTTGTCTAGCTGTCAGAACAGACGCTTTGTTTCTCTGCTTTTGAGCGAGTGAATATTTTGCAGTGCCAAGTTGCGATGCTTTACTGTACAATAGATGGTTATCAGAGTTGCATGAGTTGACGGTATACCGTGCTGTTCCCGCTTGCTTGTGAAAGTTGTCTTAATTAAATTGGGGAGATTTCCAAACGTTAGAAGCTGAAGCAGACGTCGAGTTTTCCTTACTCGTAGCTCACAATGGCTTGGAACTTCTGGCTGTGCGCAGCCAGCGTTTCTTAGTTTGTAATGAAAAGTGCTTGGATTATATGCAGTGTGGTTGAGGAGGTTTGGTGGGAGTGATCGACACACACACACACACACACACACACACACACACACACACACACACACACACACACACACACACACACACACACACACACCACCGGCGTATACTATAGTGGAGGGGCTTGATCAATAGAACTGTAAAGCCACGCCCCATTTTTTACTTTATATGCGCTAGGGTTGCGCCGTAGTAGTGCTGGCTAGACAGAAATCTGGTGTTAGATGGATGAAAATTCTAGACGAGACTCGAACTCAGCGTTGTCTAACAGTTACGACGTTTTGCACACAGATTGTACACCAAAGTATACACGTACCCTGCTAGACAAATGTAGACTACAAACAATTGGAAAGTTTGACACTCTACTTATTCACGTGAGCCTTAACTTAACGTTCTATCCGGGACACATTCAGCACCCACGGTCGGTACACCGTAACACGTGCATTTGTATCGTGGTTATTGGCGTTCATGGCAACTACGGAGGATCAACGTTTAAGTGAGCGTAAGCAGTTTGTTCCAGATGCTGTCACGGTCGGCGAGATCGCGTCAGAGCTTTGCGATTTGGCTCGACGTTTTCCTGACCAAAGGGATTCTCTTCATCGACTAGGCGAATGCTTAAAGATGTGTGGAGACGCCGAAGTGCAGCAAGACGGCTGCTTGCGAATAGCAAAGGTGGCGACGGAAGAGACCATTACTCAACCTAGCGATCATCAAATCGAAGATGCATTTTCCATTGTGCAGATTGCTCATTCGTACATTTACGCCTGCCTAGGATTTATCTATGGAACGGGGCAAGGTGGTTTCACCGACACAAACAAAGCGTTTGAATTCTACCAGCTCGCAGCTAAAGCGGGTGTAGGCGAGGCACAGTGCAGTCTTGGTGAAATGTATTACTATGGCGTTAACGACAATATCTTGAAGAATCTACAAAGTGCCTATGTTTGGTTTGATCGCGCTATGGCGGATGAAGTGAGTTATGAATTAAACTTTGTGAACAGTGCCATGAATTGGCTCAAACGAAAACCAATGATGTACCTCAAGTGTAAACCTCCTTACCAACTTCACGCAACAAAACAGCTTGCACGAATGAGTCTTCATGAAGTAGACGACACTTCAGAGAATCGTAGGGCAGACCTTTACAGTGGTATTCGACTTTTGTCAGTGGCTGCTGTAGGTGGATGTGCTGAGGCGCAGCTGTGGCTTGCATCTTATTTCTTGGTGGGATTGGGAGAGTTCTGTGATCGGCGAAAAGCTCTCTTCTGGTTAAGAAAGTCTCGCAAATCCAACGATACTGCAAAACAGGTTAGTCAAACTGTTGACGTTCAGACGAAAAAATATGAGTTTCTTGCATCTTGCAGAATTTCTAAAATTTCAACTATTGTACAGTTGGGTGATAATTGTTTCTTCTTGTAGATATTGAAATACTGTGTAACAGGACGTGAAGAAGATGCAGCAGATAGAGCTCGTCAAATTCTGAAAGATGCAGACCTTCCTATTGCTTCTACTTTGTCTATAGAGTCGTTTGTAGTACGAGTACTCGGTGAGCTGTCTTACGACTCTCAGCGCTTTTTCAAAGAGCGTTCATCCAGGAGAGCACCGCTGGCCGTCCCGGCGTCAGTACTGTCAAAATTTCCGCAATCGCCGACGTGTCAAAGGTTTCTTGGTGCGTGTGATTTAGTGGGAAAAGGCAATAGTATTCCCGATAGTTCCAACGTAGAGGACAAGCGACGATACCTGCAGTATATTGTCAACGCCTATCTTATGTGTCCTCTTGTCTGGCAGTTTGTACCTATTTACCTCTCTAGGGTTAGTAGTGCTTGTGATGATATTGAAAAGAACTTTCCATCTGTTTGTGAAGATGCACTAATAGGAAGGGAGATTACTAGGCCAACTATAATTAGTCCAGAACACACACAGGAAGGCTATGATTTCTTTTTAGAAGCTATTCGACTGATGAAACTCCGAAACAAGAGCGATAAATCGAGTCAGCTCAAGCTAGCTCGTTTACATTGTCTAGCTGGAAACATGCAATGTTTGAGCGGTCAATATGTTAGCGCTCTAGTCCATTTCAATCAAGCTGAAGAGATGGGAACGGACGACATCGCAACTGTTCTGAGTGGCCAGGCATTTTGTCACAGTGCCATGGTTGGTCAGTTGAAACAAGCCAAACACCTCTACTTAGAGTACTTTAGAAAGGCACCCAAATGCAATGCTGCGTTTGCTCGCAATTGTTATTTTCTTGCTTCAGTATCATACCTATTGCAAAACTATCAGGATTTCTGTTATTATTACGAGCAAGGAATAGAACATGAGATGGACAGATTGCCGTTCCAAGCAGCGGTTCATACTCAGGCTAAACACTGCCTTTTTGGCTTGTATTTAGCATCTGATACAACCAAAATGTCATTTTGTAACAACTGCTTTAGAATCGAAACGTCAAATTTGATATCAACATGTTCCAGTTGCAGTTCAGTTGTCCCTTGTCAGTTGGCCGGTGGTAGCACTTACGAAAAGATCGCAAAACATTTGCTAAAAGTAACATCAAAGCTCCATAATTCTGAAGGAGTAAAAATTTCTCTCGTTGTCGATTCTGTAACAAAAGTAATGAATGTTTTGAAATTCATTGAAGAGAAGTTCTGCAAATTGAAAAAATTAATTGAAATGACTAAAAACGTCTCGGATTATTGTGACCGTGTTTCCGCGAGGTTAAGTCTGAAACAACTTGCAATTTCTGATGCGGTTACAGTCGCAAACAAATTCTCTAACACGGAAAGCGGACAAACTGCGGCGGCGGAAGCTGAAAAAGCTCAACCAGGTTGGTATACTTTCTAAGTTGTAAACGAAATAATGGAGATAAAAACTTATTGCTATGTCTTGTATAGAATTGTCTCGAGGAACTGCAACTTATGCAGTAAAAGAAGGAGCAGCAGCAACTTCAATTGCAGTAAATCTGCGCAATCCTCCGCACTCGGCATTGAAAAAAGTTCTCTCGACAGCAAAAGACATCGTTCTCAGAGACGACCTTTCAAACGCGGTTACTGGTTCTACTACGTTTGCTGAATCAGGAGCAAGTGGCAGAGTGGCCATCTTTGTCACATGTAAATATATAAATATATTATTAATTGTCGTTACATTCTAGTTGAGTCTGTGCATGTTTACTGTAGATGAAAACGAACAAGATGACAAGAATTTGTTTTATGCTCCTGCTCGTAGTAAGTCGTTTACCGGTCGCATTGACATTCTTGAGAAATTGTGGGAATCTCTGCACTCTAAGATAGTGACAGCTGAAGAGTCAAGAAAAAGAGGTGAAGTCGGTTGTGGTTTGTCTGCAATATCAGGTTTGGGTGGGACTGGCAAAACAAGCGTTGCCGTCGAGTATGTATGGATACATAAAGAGTATTACTCTGGCGGTTGTTATTGGTTGTCTGTAGACAATCTAGAAGGAAGTATTAGCGATTTGGCGTGTTACATTAGCGCGCACAAGTCGGTCACCTTTGACGGATCCTCGACCGTAAGATATCAGCTTAGCGGCATTATGTCATATCTTCTTGCTCTTAAACGTTCGTGGTTATTGATATTAGACAACATGGACCTAACAGAATTGAGCTCTCATCCTTTATTGGAGACAATCGTGTTGGGAGCATGGAGACAATCGAACGATTATGGTAATCTTATGGTCACGTCTCGATGCAATGCCGACGTTTTGAGTGAAATTTTCCATATTGACAAACAAACGTCAATACACGTTTTGCATGAATTTATGGAAAGCGAGTCAATAGCGTTTTTAGAACAAAGAACATTGACCGTCAAGAACGAGATCGAATTCTCCAAAGACCAAGCAGCCATTCTGGCTCGTCGAGTCGGTCATTTACCGCTCGCACTCGAACAAGTAGCAGCTTATCTCATCTTTACGCGCTGCTCGCTCGACGACTACGTTTCTACGTATAAAAAGCAACGTTCAAAGTTACTGAAAAGACGAAAGATTGCAAAACCGTCGGGACAGGACAAAGCGTCGAATCACCGTTTAGCTGTTCATACGACTTGGAAGATAAACTTTGATCGCATCAAAAGGCACGAAGAGTTCGGTCAATGTGCCGACTCGTTCGTTCGTATGTGCGCCTTTCTTGCTCCAGACAAGATCCCGTATATCCTTATCAAAGCGACCGACGAGAAACGTTTCCTGACCGACTCGACGGCGTTGCGTTCGATTATCGGTCTCTTGACTGAATTGTCTTTATTTCACGAAGAATATGAGAAAAAAGGATTAAGTGTTCATCGATTAGTACAAGAAGTACTGCAGGAATGTATCAAAGTAAGCGGATGTGAAGAACTTCACGCGACGTTTGAGTCTGCTGTTAATGCCGTTAGTTTGTGTTTGCAACGATGCAAGAAGCCGAACTTAATGGAATATTGTTTGAGAGAAAGAGTAGGGGAAGACGAACAGTGGGGAATTCTATCATCTCACGCCTTCGTTTTACAAGAACATATATTCTCTAACGCTCCATTACTCGGTCCATCATTCCGTCGTCTCGTGTGCTACAACGTAGCAATTTTGTTGGATAACGCTTCTATTTACTGTAACTGCATTGGACGGTTATCCGTTGCTACATTGCTCGATCGTCAGAAGCTTCGTGTGCTCGACACGATGGACGATAGATTGAGTAAAGATGACGTCATAAGGTTGACATCTACTATTATACCGTTACCGTTAAGAGTTCAACAGAACGTAAGACGTGCGATACGCGACGAAACGATGAGTGGAATAAAATTACAAACGGTCGGTGATATATCGTCGAAACGTAAAGATGGCGACGTCACGACGGTCAAGTCTAGTCGCGAGGTCCGGAAAGACTTGATCAAAATTTTACGAACTTGCGATCGTCACGTCGCCGAGGGAGTGGCGAATGAACTGTCGAGCGAATTGTCGCGTCTGTCGTCGACGTGTAGAAAGAACACGATGGAGGAAAGATATTCGCTCGTGAGCTGTAGAGCACGAGCCTATCTGCAGTCTGGCAAGTTGGATGGATGTTATCAAGATGCGACCGAATGCATCAAGTTATTACCCGCTCGTTGCGACGGATACGAGATTTTATCTCAACTGTTTGCGCTGATCCAATGCTCGTCGTTACCTTTAGCTCGTTGTGTGGCGTCAGTGGCAATGCACTTGAATGCCGAATCTTGTCGAATGAAGTGGTTTAAGCAAGCCTACCCGAACGTTCCATCCGTTAAGATAACGACGCAGGAAAACCTTCGCTCGATCTTGAATGATCAAAAACGTTATCGAGGATTTACTGTACTTGTAGATAACAAGCAAATAACAGACAAAGTTATTGTTGTGACGGAGAATATCAACTTTGTTGGTTTGGAGCAATGTAGAATGGATATAGACAAAGGAATATTTATTCAAAGTTATTCGTGTTGGGTAAATTTTCAAATGTTTATGAGAAATGGAGGTTTCACCGTTCCTTTTGAGGCACGTGCTACTCTTCTGCACTGCCGCCTTACCTCTACTCGAGCTGGTTATTCTACTATATCAGTGGATGGATCGGTGTATTTGGACAGATGTCACATTGTTGACAGTGACGCGGGAGGATTGATTGTCTGTTCCAACGGTAGTAGAGCTCCAGGTACAGCTGCCGTGTGTTCTTGTCTTGTGAAAGGCAACAAAGCAGCGGGACTAGAAGCTCGATATGGAGGGTATCTTTTGTCTATAGACAATACAGTATGTGAAAATGGCGGCGGATATTTGTTGGGACCGCTTCCAGGCGATTGTCTCCTTCAGTCTAACATCGTTTTTATGAATGGTCAAGGAATCGAGGTTTCTCACACAAGCAATTCAAATCCATTGGTTAGCAGTGATAAAGTACGCGACTATATTGAGTCAATGCCATGTCAGCCAGAGTCTGTTCCCGGTGTAGTGATCGAAAGAAACGAGTTGTGTGAGAATTCAACGTACGGAATCTATTTGTTGTATGTTACATCTCGATGTGGAGTCGTGTCGGTTAGGAAAAATCTAATTAATGGTAACATGTACTGGGGATTTGGATCGCTTGACTGTTGCGATCCGCATCCCAACGTTGGTGTCGTTGTGACTGAAAACACAATTCGTAGTAATAAGTGTGGGGGAATGAGAATAAGATTTAGTGGCATCTCTTCTCACAGAATTACAGATAATGTAATAGAAAACAACGTATTGGCATTCAACAAATTTGAACTGTCTGAAAGCGTTCTAGAGACTTACAAGAGGGGCAACATTGTCAAGAACAACAAGAAGACACTTCACTATCCTCAGTCTGAAAGTCTGTGGCAGAAGAATAGTTGCTCACATTGCCATACTATACTAAGACAAGGAAAGCAAAGCATTCAATGCCAACGGTGTTATGCTTCCAACTATTGCTGCAGACCTTGTCTTGAGAAACATTTAGAAAGACACACGTTGTTGTGCGAAATTATTAGAAGTCGTTACAGCGATACCACTTCTCCGTCGACGTTGGCACCAAGTGAAACGGTTGTGGTAACAACAAGTATGAACCCTAGACACAAGCGAGGACCTTCGTTCGCTCCAGTACCCCAAATTGGAGGCTCTCGATTTGTTGTGAAGCTACAAACGTGTGAAGAGTCCCAGACGTCTTCGTCATCTATTACTATCTATGATCAAACTCACACTATATCTACTGAGATTGTGAATACTCAGTTGTATGACTTGATTATGAATTGTGGTGTCGTCGGAGAAAGGTGCGGTACATCCAAGAAAGTTTTCTGCTGGGCAGTGTTTGAAGATAAAGACAACATTAGAATTTTTTTCCACGAGCTTGCTCCTTACACAGACGAATGGTAGCCGTCAATGTAAAGACATTTTTAGTCGTAGCGATGGATTGTTGCATTCCGATTTCTGAGTCTGTCTATAGTTAACTTATTGCATGTCAAATTGAGAGTTTAGCTTTGCATATAGCTAACATGCGTAGCCTCGTAGCAAGTTATATGTAGTTGGCGTTACTAGAGGCATTGTCATATTGTTTTCTGTTTTGCTATTGATAGTCCTGAAACAATAACAGACTGACAATAAACGTGGTACTCTCGTTCGAAATACTAACGGGTCGGTCATTATCAAGTGTCCGGGGGGAGCTGGCAAATTTGCTGTGGGGGCCATAAGTTTGAAATTCAGTGATTTGCAAGGATCAGTAAGCACTTGGATCATCTTCTGTTGGGTGGTCATAATTTTTCAGGGTTTGTATCTGTATACTATTCTAAGTGCTTTACACACTTGCATTGCTGAAAGCGGCAATACTTGCTTTGCTTGTGTTGTCAGGGGGTTGAATGGAAATGACCAACTTTAGAAATCATACCAATAGGTTGCACTTGAACCTTGAAACAAACACTACACTTTTTATTGTACGTACCTATTGTGATTATAAAGCTACTAAGGCCGTTTCATGTGTTTGTGCATCAAGGTGGGTAATGACGAGGCACTCCAAATTGGCTGCCATCACCACGCACATGCACCAAAGTCACCACTTGTCTCTGTCTGATGAACACATTTCATACAATATCTTGACCGGCAAACAGATCGCTCTACATGCACACTAGTTTCTCGGCACGACAAACAATTAACAAGGAGATCTCACCATATATAGTATAATACTGTCTACTGTGAATTTCAAAGCCTTGCCAGTTCAACTTTGTCAGTGTGCCATACGAAACACGAAGTCATACGTAGCCCTTTAGCTAGAAATTTGCGATACACCACATCACGCCAACTACTCTATTGAAACTGTTTTTTAACCGTCTGCCCTCCGGCGCAGCGTGCTCCTCAATTTTTGGGGGTCTAAAGTCCGTTCCCGAATAGGAGAATACGTGGGAACTGCGGTTAATAGATAAAGAATTGAAGAGATGAGATGGGCGTAGTTAATTACTTAAATGGTTCCAGTAGATACACGTTTCGCAATGAACTTACGTTCAAAGGTTCAGTCAATGCTTCAACTGCACAAGCTTGCTAGCTACAGCTGTTTTACCTATCAATCCATAATTCGAAGTACATTGCGTCAGCTTTCAAGTAGTGGGCGTTATAGCGGTGACTTTGAAGTTATCAGTAACGTGGTGTAAATGAAGGAGCAGGGCAGGACTAAGCGCGTGTCTTACTGGAAGTTACAAATTCTGTCGTAGTAAAGAACCAATCACAGTATTCATTAACTGATCTGGAACCGCCTCCTTGTGAGCTTTCCAAAGATGTTGGAATCAACTCGCTAGGACGTCCGCTTCAGGAGATACGGTTTTCTCCCACGTATTCTCCTATTTGGGAACTGACTTTAGTAAATTAGACTGCACACCACGCCCATTTTTTATGCAGAGCCACGCCCGTTTTTACTTTTTACAGCCACACTCACAGTTTGTGTAGACATGTATGTATGTAAAGAGTATCGATTTCAATTTACAAATAATCTGCGGGACTGAGTGTCGTCAGTGTGCGTAAACACTGTTATAGTCCGTGCCAAAAAGGTTTTCAAGGCTCGCTGCGTCGTCAAATTAGATGGCATCTCGATGACAATAGAATCTAGAATACAAATTCAGTGCAACCGGTGTCATAGGGAAATTGGCATCCCCTGGAATTTGGCAGTTTACGTCCATAATAATAATAATGGGTTTGGGGTACCAAATTCCCCAAAGGATGCCAAGAGGGGTGCCTCGGACCCTCAGAGAGTATGACTCGGGGATACCTAATTTCCTAGAGAATACGGCTCGGGGATGCAACAAACAGGAGATGTCAAATTCCCTATGACACCTGGCTCAGGATTTTCTTACTTGGTTTATCAAAAAGTTAATGACAACAAGACAAATTCATATCAATGACATAACGCGGTTTGGCTGCCATTCACATAGGAGTCTTAGCTAATTCAAGCCTGTTGCTATTGCATAGCATAAATAATCTAACAATCTTCGTAGAGGTAAAGTTGTAAGTGTTAGAGTTAGAGTTATGAGGGTTAGGGTTAGAGCTATGAGGGTTAGGGTTAGAGTTGTGAGTGTAGAGTTGTGAGGGTTAGGGTTAGAGTTATGATCGAGGGTTAGCTCTCACAACTCTAACCCTAACCCCTACAACTTTAGCCCTAACCCTCACAACTTTAGCCATACACCTCACAACTCTAGCCCTAAACCTCACAACTCTATATAACTCTCACAACTTTAGCCCTAACCCTCACAACTGTAATTTCACAACTCTAAGCCTCACAACTTTATCCCTATGGTTAGACTTCAATCTTGTGAGGACTATAGGGCTAGAGTTGTAAGCTAACAGTGAAAGTGACGCCTACCTCCTGGGGTTTCCGGGCAACCTGGAAACATGTCTGGGTATACGCCACTGTTGTTGATTGCTAGATTGTTAATTCATCTTGCTACGTTCTTATAAATTAAATGGAGTAACTAGAAACGACGGTCTCATTGCCATCAACGCAGTAATGCTCAAGTCAAAACAAAGAAAAAGAAAGACGCTTGGAACCCTTCCAAACGTAAATTATGTCTTAGAAATCGATTAGACGTTCACTATTGTAAATTGCGCCAAACTCGTTCTCCATCTAATATATAAAGCTCAAATTGTGTGTGTGTGTGTGTGTGTGTGTGTGTGTGTGTGTGTGTGTGTGTGTGTGTGTGTGTGTGTATGTTCGCGTTTGGCGGCCACGTCTTTTGTCCGTTCGCAACCGAAATCGGCACGTACACTCGGCACGCACAGAGGAAGGTTTGCGTAAAAACATAAAAAATACTGCACTGGGTCCCCTCTCGAGGGATCGACCCACGCGTAAAATTTCTCGACGACGCAAACGCTACACATTGCAGTTCATTCGAACACACGCCCGCACCAGTCCCGTGTAGACTCTATGCATCGCCGCCCTTCGCAAAGCTTCGAGCAATCGAATATCTCTTGCCGACGAAACTTACTCTTCTATCGCTTGCGTTTCTCTCCAAATTCTCATTGCATTTGCACCGAATCCAACATACACGTTTTCTGCAGCAAGCGCTACACGGGGAGTGTGTCGATTTCGATCGAAACAAGCGCGAAGAGCAAGATTCGAATTCATTCAGCATATCCGGGACCTCGCAACAAAGATTGCACGTGACGTGTCCACAGACCTATCTTTACACTACAGTATCTTGCCCGTACGAAGGACGAGCCATGGATACTAGTAAGCTATATAGGGCTGACGTTACAACTGGTTGAAACAGCAGTCACGACGTATACACAGATTATCTAGCTTCACTACACAAAACCAAATTGATGGCAAACTACATTATGCTGTTACTTTGCAAACGACTATACACTAAACGTAAAGTCTAGCGATTGCAGATGTCGGTGATGTACGTGTACACGGCAAATAATGATGATGCACATTCAAATAAAGCCAATAATTACATGTTGTATAAAAATTGTCTGTAGTGCGCCTGACTAGATATTGTATAAAGTATGCTCACCAGACAGAGACAAATGGCAACTTCAGTGTGTGTGTGGTGATGACAGCCAAAGCATACTAAGATCGGACTATGATTTTAACAAGACAGCAAAAACTTTACGAAGCCCAAGATGTCTAGAATGCTAGATAGATATTCAACATTGGCATCTAATGTTGCCAGGTCCAGTTCATTTTTTTGTCAGCGTGCTATACGCAACACGAATAAAGCCTTTTAGTTAGAAATTTGCGACACACCACATTACACCAACTCTATTACAACTATTTTATAACCGTCTGTTTGCTCTGGGAAATTATGCGTGTCTGCATTATGCAGGCCACCCTCCACTCTCTTTCTTTATCTCCAGACAGACAAGAGTTCTGTCATCCTCATCAACCAAGACTATTCTACCAGAGAATGAGAACTAGAAACAAGTAAAACCAACAAACAACACGCTTTAAGAATGATGTGTTCCAGCCTTAAAGGAATGATTATTACCACTAAGTATTGCTTAAGATCTTGCACGGTTTTAACATATGACCAGTGAATTGTCTCTGAGCACAAAATATGTTGTCAGTACACGCAAAAACTATCGATTAATTTGGATTTATTATGTTAATCTTACTGTTTGCTTGTAGCGGGCAATTGTTTTGGCACGCATTGCCACCGTTGTCAGGTAGACTGATCGTTGTGTTAGTGCCATGATAACCAATCTTGACGTCATGCCATTTGAGTTGGACGTTGGTAATAAACACAACTACAGTATAGACGCAAGACAGTGATAACAATTAATGAGTAACAGAATAGACATATGTGGTGCGTGGGTTGGGAAGGCTTGGCGAGTGTGATCAAAACACACACACACACACACACACACACACACACACACACACACACACACACACACACACACACACACACACACACACACACACTGCGCAGGCGTGTACTGCACGGTACCGTACCGTACCGTACTGTCTGAACACTCACTCTCGCACAGCCTCTGTTTTCAGACCACGTGTAACGCCTATTCAAAGTTGTCTTTACAAGTCCGGAGCGCCCGGTATCCCTATTTGCTATTATTGCACTTTTCCTAGAGTCAGAATTGTAAGCGTGGAGTTTCACACCTGCACCGTTGGCGTATACCTTTCTACAGTTACGGTTGGAACAAACTTTTAATTAATTAAGTTAAGCCACATATGCAGCAATGCGCGTGCGTGCGTGCGTGCGTGCGTGCGTGTGTGCATGCGTGTGTGCGTGCGTGCGTGTGTGCGTGCGTGCGTGTGCGTGTGACGTGCCCTGCAGAGTTCGAGTTACGTTTACTCTAGTTTTGGATAGCCTCGTACCAGACCCTCTTCGTACCAGTACGGAGACACGGAGACAACATCACGTTGTGCAATGCATGTGCAAATAGCACAAAACGTACCGATGGCTAGTCTCGCGTAGCCAGCATGCCGGAATGTTGAGGGCGGGGTAAGGGTCTGGCTACGCGAGACTAACCGATGGCAGGGTCACCACACAGCTACCATTCACGAACTTCACCACTGAAGGCGGTGCTCGCCAGAACCCTGCCCACTCGACAGCACGGAAAATCAAACAAGCAACAGTCACAAACCGCTCCATAACTGATGACCAGCTTTTTTGCTAGACGTGTACCTACTGTAGTAGTAGCTTCATCATTGTCGGTAATGTGGCAACACAGCGACGTCAAAGAAGTTCACCAAACCTTTTTCCATCTGGAAGTATGACATGGTGGGAGAGGGTCTGGCTATGCAAGACTAGGTATAACTGTTGTGGTTTGGTTGTTTGGACTAGGTCGACGAGTTGTGAAGATGTTATTAGAACTTACAATAGAGCAACTGAACGCAAAAGAAACAAGAATGAAGAATGGTGGATACTACAAGCCAACACACTGTCACTCTCAACACAAGTCAGAAGAGGCAACAGACAGACAGACCATGATAATGCATGGTTGACATGTGAATAAACTAAGAGAAAGACAGACAGGCAGCGCAGACAGACAGACACACCCAGAGACAGACAGACAGACAGACAGCTAGACAGACGGACAGACAGACAAACAGACAGGCTTTGCTTGTACACTGTAGCTTTTAAGTGTAGTCCTCATTTTGTTTTACACGAGTTTCAATTTTAGCTTAGTTTAGTTGATGAACACTACTAGTAGTTGGACAGTACATATAGTACCCTGCATTGCAAAATGTATCATAGACAAAAGTTAAAATATATGTGATTGACAGACAGACAGTCAGACAGACAGACAGACAGACAGACAGACAGATTGTTCTATTTGTTGTAAATCCCTTACTTGTACACAATCTGAGCTTTACATTGTATATATATATATATATATATATATATATATATATATATATATATATATATATATATATATACTAGCAGTAAAACCAGTAGCACTGATAGGAAGTAATAGTCAATGTCAGTCGAAAAACCAAAGTTGTTGGAATGTGTGTAATTTTAGTTTCTAAAATATATTTTTAGAAAATAATGTCCAATGTCATGAACTATTTAGATGTGGTTATGATCATATAGATTTGATGTTTGATCAATTTATCACTTGCTTAGCAGCGCGAGCTTTTGCTAACGTGCATAACAACATTTACTGAAATATAGTATATAACTAGTATACATGGCCCGTTCTTCGTACGGGCAAAATACTGTAGTGTAAAGATAGGTCTGTGGACACGTCACGTGCAATTTTTTTTGCGAGGTCCCGGATATGCTGAATGAATTCGAATCTTGCTCTTCGCGCTTGTCTCGATAGAAATCGACACACTCCCCGTGCAGCGCTTGCTGCAGAAAACGTGTAGGTTGGATTCGGTGCAAATGCAATCAGAATTTGGAGAGAAACGCAAGCGATAGAAGAGTAAGTTTCGTCGGCAAGAGATATTCGATTGCTCGAAGCTTTGCGAAGGATGGCGATGCATAGGGTCTACACAGGACTGGTGTGGGTGTGTGTTCGAATGAACTGGAATGTGTAGCGTTAGCGTCATCTGTGGTAGACTGGTACATAGATTGGTGAGCATGCGTACGTTGGGGTGTCATATACTTAGATAATTAGATAAGTGACTGTTAGCACTTGTTGGATTGCTGTTGCGTTAGAGTCTGAGCATAGTATAGACTGATAGGGTGTGATAGCTTGTGCCGATCTGGAACGTAGCTTACGACTGTTATAATATATATATATATATATACTACACTGGCGACGAGGATGGCGGCTCGACACGGGAAACTCTGCGAGTTCAACGCGGGCGTAGATAATGTCGAAGACTACAAAGAACGATTCTTGCTCTATTGCACGGCAAAGGAAATCACGGACGACGACAAGAAGATAGCTGTTCTTCTGACGTCGATGGGCACAACGACGTACACGTTACTAAAGAATTTGGTACGACCGGCGGCTCCTCAAGGCAAATCGTTGGATACGCTCTTCAAGCTATTGCAGGACCACTATGAACCGAGAATTATCGTCATCGCAGAACGTTTTCGCTTATATAAGCGAATGCAGCGGGAAGGCGAGAATATTGCTGTTTACGTTTCGGAGCTGCGACGCCTCGCCAAACATTGTGATTTCGGTGAGCAGCTCAATACTGCATTACGCGATCAATTAGTCTGTGGGTTGCTACACGAGAATATACAGCAGAAGATTTTAGCTGAGGCAGAGCTAACGCTGGAAAAGGCTCTGCGGATTGCACAAGCTGCAGAGACAGCCAGAGCGGAGACACAACACCTCCGTGGGGAGTCGACACGACACGCAGCTAGTGGACATTCCAGGACATTGGAGACGGCATTTGCTGTCAAGAGAGCGACCACAAGCAGCCGCAGCCAATCGGGATCGTTGCGTGCTTTGGATAAGGCATGTTATCGTTGCAATGATCATGGTCATGACCCAACCAAGTGTAGATTCAAAAACTACACGTGTCTGTTCTGCAAGACGAAGGGCCATATCGCTAAAGCATGTCGGAAGAAGCAGCGAGATAACGCGAAAGATAGCACGGAGGGCAATTGGCGTACAAAAAGGAAACCGAAGACTCAGTCTACATATCAAGTAGATGCAGAAGATGTAAGCCTCATTTGTTCTTTGTCTGGTAGAGGCGGGGTCAAGGTGACAATAGAGGTGGCAGGCAGGAATGTGGAGATGGAAGTGGACACTGGAGCTTCAGTGAGTGTTGTACCAACCCAGATATATAGTGAAGTTCTATCCCACGTACAGCTGAAGAAGAGCACTGCCCAACTTCAGTCATATAGTGGTGAACGATTGAAGGTGAAGGGAGAAGCTGTTGTACCAATCAAGTATGGAATACAACAATCCATGGAGCGGTTGATTGTAGTAGATGTGAGTGATAAGCCAGCAGTCTTGGGACGAGATTGGCTGTCAAACCTCAAGCTTGATTGGGCTTCTCTGTTCAAAGTTGATAGTGGAGTTTTTGATGTACCTGAGAAGTTTCCTCAGTTGTTTGCAGAGGGAGTAGGTACTTTGCAAGGCTATCAAGCCAAGATAACTTTGTCTGCAGATGCCAAGCCACAGTTCCATAGGCCACGCCCAGTGCCTTATGCCTTACAACAGAAGGTAGAGGAGGAGCTTAATCGACTTCAGGAAGAGGGCATTATACAGCCAGTGGAAAACAGTGAGTGGGCAGCACCTATCGTCATTGTGAGAAAGGCTGATAATTCTATCAGAATTTGTGGCGATTACAAGGTAACAATTAACCCCTACCTGGAGATGGACAATTATCCAATGCCAAATGCACAGGACTTGTTTGCATCGTTAGCAGGAGGACGGTTCTTTACACGTCTGGATATGAAACAAGCTTACATGCAGATGCGAGTGGATGCAAGCAGCCAAAGGTATTTGACTATCAACACTGCCAAGGGCCTGTTTGCGTACACACGTATGCCCTTTGGTATTTCGACTGCACCCGGAATTTGGCAGCGAGCAATGGACAACGTTCTTACGGGAATGCCAGGAGTGTCCTGTTATTTAGACGACATTCTGATTGTGGGCCAATCCGAAGAACAACATGACGAACGTCTTCATCAAGTCTTGGAAAGACTGAGTCAAGCGGGACTTCGTCTGAAAAGAGAAAAGTGTGAGTTCAAGAAAACTAGAGTTGAGTACCTTGGTTATGTTGTGGATGAGCATGGACTTAGACCGGCTGAGTAAAAGCTGGCAGCAATACGACAAGCTCCAGAGCCAAGTAACACAACCGAGCTAAGGGCATTCTTAGGCCTATTGAATTATTATGGAAGGTTCTTGCCTAACCTCTCAACCATGCTACAACCACTGTATAGTCTGCTGCAGAAGAACACATCGTGGGAATGGGGTGCAAAACAAGCAAAGGCTTTCCGGCAAGCCAAACAGAATTTGTTGGAATCGGATTTCTTGACCCATTATGACTTGAAGAAACCGGTACGTCTTGCTTGCGATGCTTCACCGTATGGAGTGGGAGCCTGTCTCACACATGTAATGTCAGACTGTAGTGAGCAACCAATCGCTTTTGCTTCACGAACCTTGACCACGGCAGAAAGAGGATATGCTCAATTGGAACGAGAAGCGTTAGCACTCATCTTTGGAGTGCGACAATTTCATAAATATTTGGTGGGAAGGTCATTCACACTTGTAACTGACCATCGACCACTGTTGAAGATATTGGGTCCGAAAGAGGGAGTACCTACTCTAGCAGCGGCTCGACTACAGCGTTGGTCACTAATTCTAAGTGCTTATCAATACAACCTCGAATACACATCAGGAGTGAGCAACAAAGAAGCTGATCTACTTTCGAGACTACCCATTTCAGTCAACGTAGTGGATCCTAATGAGAAAATCTATGCTGTTGATCATTGTGAGCAGTTACCTGTTACAGCGCAAGACATTGCTAAGGAACTGCAGCGAGACTCCATACTACGACAAGTTTACGAGTACACTTTGCATGGATGGAAGCCTAATGTAAGTACACAGTTACTGCCGTATGCACGACGAGCGGATGAGCTTACAATTGAAGACGGGTGTCTACTGTGGGGGAATCGTGTAATTATTCCAACCAAGCTTCAAGGCACAGTGTTACAAGAGATTCACGAAGGTCATATTGGCCTCTGTCGAATGAAATCTCTAACACGGAGTTTCGTGTGGTGGCCAAGACTAGACCAAGATCTAGAGGAGGTAGTGAAGACTTGCACAGCATGTCAGAGTATACGGAATAAGCCGGCTCATGTGATGTCACATCCATGGATCTACCCAGATGCGCCCTGGACTCGCCTTCATGTGGATTTTGCAGAGTTCAAGGGAAAGCAATACCTTGTGGTAATTGATGCATTTACCAAGTGGCCGGAAGTCCACGAGCTCGGAATACATGCCACTACGACTCAGACAGTTGAAGCATTGAGGAGGTCATTCAGCTGCCATGGAATCCCTCAAAGGCTAGTTTCAGATAACGGGCCTCAATTCGTGGCAAGAGAGTTTCAAGACTTCGTGAGAGCGAACGGGATTAGACATCAAAGGACACCTCCGTATCACCCTGCTTCGAATGGGCAGGCAGAACGGTTCGTGCAGGAGCTCAAGAAGTCTCTGAAGATGAGGCCACCAGATCGGTCAATTAGTCATCAGATTTCGTTACTGTTGTTGAAATATCGAACAACCCCAAACACTACTACTGGGAAGACACCATCAGAACTACTGATGAAACGTGAGCTGAGAACACGGTTAACATTAGTAAGACCAGAGAGTGGACGACAAATTCGAGACAGGCAGAGTGAGAGATACGAAGAAGCAACAAAATACGTTAGAAATCTTAACCCAGGAGACACAGTGGCAGTCCTCAACACACGTCGAGATAGCCGAGGGAAATGGCTGACAGGAATCATCCTACAGCGCTTGGGACCAACAAATTACATGGTGGACGTGAACAATCACCTCCGATATGTTCATATCGAACATATCAGGAGACGAGATGAAAGGAGTGTGCCTGCTGTCATAGAGACATCAGATGAGGCGGGTACTGAAACAACTACAGATATTACTTCTAATCCACGACCAACACTTGAACAGACAGGACAAACAGAACCTACTAGTCCAGTGAGAGAAGCACAACAAGCGGAAGAACCTGTTACAATAGCCACACCATCTCTTGCTGAGGGAGCTACAGCCGAAGTAAGGGGAACATCAAGTGGAACTGATCGACGTTATCCAGTTCGAGTTAATCGTCAGTTACCCCTCCGATACAGACAAAGCTAAGGAGAGAGGAGTGTGGTAGACTGGTACATAGATTGGTGAGCATGCGTACGTTGGGGTGTCATATACTTAGATAATTAGATAAGTGACTGTTAGCACTTGTTGGATTGCTGTTGCGTTAGAGTCTGAGCATAGTATAGACTGATAGGGTGTGATAGCTTGTGCCGATCTGGAACGTAGCTTACGACTGTTATAATATATATATACTACATCATCGAGAAATTTTACGCGGGGGCCGACCCCTCGAGAGGGGACCTTGTGCATAATTTTTTAATTTTTTTACGCAAACTTTCCTCTGTGCATGCCGAGTGTGCGTACCGATTTCGGTTGCGAACGGACAAAAGACGTGGCCCCCAAAAGCACACACACACACACACACACACACACACACACACACACACACACACACACACACACACAGAGACAATTTTATATAGTATATATATATATATATATATATATATATATATATATATATATATATAAAGAAATTCGAAAAACATTTGGTTTTGGTAAATAACAGACTTGGACAAAATTATAGGGACACCTGGCATTTCTGTGTCTAGTTTAACTTTGGCACTGAATTTTTCTTTACCAAAACCAAATGTTTTTCGAATTTCTTTTTTCATGGATTGCGCCACTGTTAGTATGTAACATAGCTTGTGTTCAAGACTGCAGCTGTACTTACTACCTACTGCGCATCTAGTTTGCTTTGAAGAAGGAAGACGGCCATTCCTACTTTTTTCTTGTCTTTGTACACGTTCATTACTCTTAGATGCTCATTTTTGGCATACAATCTAAGAATGCTCTGTAGTAGAGAGTGAAAGCAATTTTGTGGGTCCTCTTATCAACATTATGAAAAAAAGGAGAATCATCTGTTTTTGCGCATTGATTTCGCGCATGTCATCACAATTTGAATTGTTTTGCCATTTTAATTAATAAACAAACTTCAACGTATTCAAAAATCATGCGACACTAATTAATTACAAAAAATCCTGCTAAGACAAAAACTAAAAAAGCTATAGCAGCAAAAGAACATTGACATGCCACTTCCGGTCCACGTTTTACGTAGCAAAATCTCAAACTGCTACCGCCAAAATGTCAGCTGCACTAAAACCGCTGCCCTTGAGACCGCCAAACGTAGGCGATAAGTTAGCCTGAACGTTCAGCTGCACGCAGTTGCAGAGTCTTGTTCCGTGCGATATTTCACGAGTTACAGCGATGCCTCGAGGCAAACAGTTCAGTCCAAAAACGCGAGGGAAAATTGAAGCCCTTCACTCAGTTGGCCATTCTGTGCGTCAGATCGCAGCTTTTGTCCGCCGCTCCAGGAATTCGGTTCATCAGTGCCTGCAACGACTTTCCCATGGCAGCAGCGATTATGAAAAACGATCTGGACGTGGGAAGGCAACGACAATCCGGGAAGATCATCGACTGAAGAGAATGGCACTGCAGAACCGACGAGCACCATCACGACTGCTCTCGTATCAGCTGGCTGATGAAACCGGCAAGCAGGTGTCAAGTAGAACAGTCCGTCGTCGTCTCAGTGAGACAAAAGTGAACGCTCGGAGGCCTAGAAAAAACCACTGCTAACAGAAAACCATCGGCGTTTGCGACTGGGATGGGCAACCACTCACACACAATGGACTTTGGATGACTGGAAATCTGTTCTTTTTACAGATGAGTCAAGAGTCAGCATAGGAAACGATGGTGCTCTGTACGTTTGGCGTCGCAAAGGTGAGGAATTTCTCCCTGAATGTTGTGATCGTACGGTCCAGCACGCGGCTAGTGTGATGGTGTGGGGATCGATGTGTCGGCATGGTGTGGGGTCTATGGTGAAACTGGAAGGTCGTTTGGACAGCACGGCGTACCAACAGGTTCTGGAGGAGCACATGCTTACAGACGCAGCGGCACTGATGGGAGACGACTTTGTCTTCCAGCAGGACAACGCGCCAATCCACACGTCTCGGTCAACAAGACAATGGCTACGCCAGCATGGCGTCACACTGTTGGACTGGCCGCCAAAATCGCCTGATGCGAATCTAATCGAGAACTTGTGGCATGAACTCAAAACTGCTGCCAACCGTCGCGAACCAAGAACTGCAGCTGAGCTCTGGAATGCTCTACAAGAGGCGTGGCAGAAGATTCCAGCCGCGCGTGTCCGGAACTTGGCAGAAAGTGTTCCGCGACGTCTGGACGCAATCAGGAGGGCGAGAGGCGGGAACACTCGGTACTGAGGAACTGGTGAAGGGCTTCAATTTTCCTTCGCGTTATTAAAACCGGCTTTTTTAAAAGCCACTAGACAAAATCAGAGAGAGTCTAGCTTACGACGCTTATGCAGTCATGACGTCATACACTTTTAGGTCTCGTTTTCCGCAATGCGAAACGTATAGAAAACAATTTAGGGTCTGCAGTATTCTCAAGAAACCTAAAACAATCAACGCGGTAACTATTAAGTTCTTAACAATATTGATAGTTGGTAAATTGTGACCTAATTATTGTGTTACCACATACTCACAGCGGAGTGTCCCTATAATTTTGTCCAAGTCTGTATATACATATATATATATATATATATATATATATATATATATATATATATATGTAAACTTTGCAAAACATTCAGACAGACAGATGACAGACACACACAAACACATACAGCGGGAAAGGTATCTTTAAATATAAATGAAAACTTTAAAAACTTTGTTGCATGAAGACAAAGGATTAGTCGTATGAAATTCAACTTGGACTTAGAGGATGCATAGTCACTTAGAGTTGGGGGAGCAACATGGATTGTTTGGTTTGGTTTGCTAAGAATCAGACTAAGATTACTGAGAAACCTATACTAGTGCTGCTGTGCCTCAAGCAAATTGTTTGGATTTAATTCATTCAAAAAAGTTTACTTTTATTGATATTAACATGTAATTTAAGTGTAATTTTATCAACCTAGTAGGTATATAAGTATTCATATGTTTGGCAAGTAATTGGTGACTGGCTACTCAACAAATGCAGGGAACAGACCAGAACTCTTGTATTTGTATGATCAATGCATGGACAAACACACACACACACACACACACACACACACACACACACACACACACACACACACACACACACACACACACACACACAAATAGACAGACAGACAACGTTTTTGTTTGGATTACATCTGTTCAGTGTTGCAGTCGGTGTAAAATGTATCTTATTTCCAGGTTGCCATAATTATTCCCTATAGAGATCGTTATTCACACCTCTTGCTGTTTCTTCATTACATGCTTTCTATTATCATTTGACAAACACTGTCTGCTTTACAAGGCTGGAGATTGTCCATTCAATCGTATTATGCTGTTCAATGTGGGTGTATTGGAAGCATCTAAAGATGAAAGGTGGGACTGCTATGGTTTTCACGATGTTGATTTGATGTTGGAAGATGACAGATTATTCTCCACTTGCCCTAAGAAAGGTCCCAGAGCTCTTGCAATTGCTTTAGACAAGTGGAATTATGAGTAGGTTGTGTGTGTGTGTGTGTGTGTGTGTGTGTGTGTGTGTGTGTGTGTGTGTGTGTGTGTGTGTGTGTATGTGTGTGCATGACGTGTGAAATGTAGTACTGTCTAGATTGCATGCGGTAGGCAGTGTTAGTAAATCATCAGTTGTAATACTAGTCAATGTACCTGGAAACACTCTAGGATTGAGTCTAATAAAGGAGTCATTGCCATTGCTGTATTTGTTAACACTTATCTTTTGTGCCATTATCTGTTATTATTTTCAAATTTTATTACATAAGAGCTGCAATAGTGTTTTGTTTGTTTACTTATTTATTTATTTGTTTGTTTGTTTATTTATTTGTTTATTTGTTTGTTTGTTTATTTGTTTGTTTATTTGTTTGCTCGTTTGTTTGTTTTTATTTGTTTGTCTTTGTCTTTGCTTCGTTTTATCATTTATTTATCAGTTAATCAAACATATTTGTTTTATCACATGTACTTGACGACACTCCTTGCTTTAGAATCATACACAGATATCTCTTTGGTGCAATTGTCATCATTTCCAGGCAACAATTCTTGAGCGTCAACGGTTTCTCCAATCTCTATTAGGGATGGGGAGGAGAAGACGATGACTTGCTTACAAGGTAAGTGCTTTTACTATTACTAATAGTTTGCCACTGCAATAACGTGTTATTGTTAGAGTTGAAATGATGGGCATGAAGGTTGAACGTGAGGACACATCCGTGGCAAGATATACAACTGCTTCTCAGGATCACATTAGTGCTCCACAAAATCCTGTCAGGTGAGATCTACCATTACCCACACATTATTTTAGTATGAAATAGTTGAGAATGAAAGACGTCACGTGGGCTTTAGATTTGATCTATTGTTTGATGCTCGTTATCCGGTGAGCATGGACGGTTTAGATACTACAGTTCACAAAGTGATATCTCGCAAGGAGTTTTCACTCTACACGATCATTACTGTCGCATTGGGAGACACCAGTAATCAGATACCTCGAGCGTATGTTGGACAGTGATGTGGGCATTGTGTATGCTTACAACAGATCCGACTTCGAGATGATTTTTGTTTGCATAATTTTGTGTGACGGTGGCAGCTCTGTCAAATTTAATTAACGCAGGCGTTGCGTTTACTGGAGATTGTTGATAGTTCTATTTGTGCATAATGCTGCATAGTGGCATGATTTTTACTTTGCTTTTGCTGTTCTGATGTGTTTTGGCAGCAGCAGTTGTTGCCTGCCTGTAATCTATGTTATTTATGCAAGAGAAAGCAAGTTTTGTACATAATTTGGTTCAGCAGAACAACACAGAGAAATTAGCTGGACTAGAAAGTCCAGCTTGTTGGGTTTTGCAATTTTTTTGGTGTAGATTACTAGCAGTACATCATACTACATGTATCTAAATTCTAGAACATTCAATCATGTAACCAGGCAGGATAAAGTCAGAATACGTGCAGTTAGGCGAAGGGACTGCATGTGGATACACTTATAGTTAGTAAGATATCAGATAGTTGCACGTCTAGCTGTCAGAATTACCAGACCCTCTGTTTCTCTGCTTTGAGTGAGTGAATATTTTGCAGTGCAAATTAAGTTACGATGCTTTATTGTACAATAAATAGTTATCTGTTATTGTTACATATTAATATCTTATTGTTACATATTAATATCTTATTGTTACATATTAATATCTTATTGTTAAATATCTTCCTAACAGGACTTACTCTACTATAGCACAATGCTATGCTATTCATGTTAAGGCCTGTCCACACTAGACCAGAATGGATCGCGATCCTGCTGATCGCGATTCGATCGGGATAGCGAGCGTTTACAAGGCAATTTGAAAACGCTACCTCCTCCTCATTTTCAATATCACGTGACTGATAACCGATGTGTACGCAGCGACGTAAGGTGAGAAAGAACAAAGACGAGTGAGGAGTGTTAGATGTTCCGACTACACGCATACGAGCGTATTGGACGTGAGGGTAACGCCTACTATTTCTAATTGGATTCAACCGAACGCGATCGAAACCACATGGCGATGTGGATTGGATTTATCGCGATCCAGTTGCAAGTGTGGACAGCGTTGCGGTTGGATCGCGATCGAATCGCGTTGCCAGTGTGGACAGGCCTATAGTTACACTATCATAGCATGTCCACTTTCTCTAGATTTCCCAAGTTTCCATAGCACAGACATTGTCACACAAACAAATACTGACCATTAATTAAGGAGGAAGCTTGGATCTCATGTCAGTTGATTGTCCAAAGATTACTGAACTCTCACACTAGATTGTAACATAGCTATAGATGACTGTATTCTCTTTCACAATCCTCTCACGTCTAGCTGACAAAGATTGTCCGCCAGTTAGACTGTAGGTGAAATTTAAACTCTAACAAAAATATTTACTATAAATTACCGCGTACATAATTACTACTGAGGTTTCCACAACACTCTAAAGAAAGTGTGCACGAAAAACATCTCAATTCTAGACTGGTTTTATACTACCAAAGATTTGCATCTGCGGACTCTAAACTGCTTGGTTGCTAGTTATGAAGCTCGTCTGAAGGACTAAATAGGAGACAATGTCCAAACTGTAGACAGGAGGAAACGTGGTGTTCTCTAGCAATGGTCTCTCCAACTGCAGTGGATCAACCCCTCCAATCAGTTCTAGCTTGTCTAGCTTGGCTAAATAGCGAGGTTTCGCATCAGATAGCAGATTGTCGGAGTATTTTGATAGTTTCCTGCTGGCAGGAAGTGTAGTAGAGGCGAGGGAGGTCAAAATTTGCTCATGTATACGGACACCCACGCAAGTATCACATGACTCTAAATGGCCGACACTAACGTGCGTTGGAAAAATGTGACGTCAACGAAAACGCTCTATCCAGGACACCTAGAGCAACGCGGTACACACCGTAAACACGTGCATCTGTATCGTGGTTTATGGAAGGTACGGAGGATCAACGTTTAGCTGATCGTAAGCAGTTTGTCCCAGATGCTATCACGGTTGGCGAGATGGCGTCAGAGCTTTGTGATTTGGCTCGGCGTTTTCCAGACCGAAGGGATTCTCTTCATCGACTAGGCGAAAGCTTAAAGATGTATAGAGACGCAGCAGTGCAGCAAGACGACGGCTGCTTGCGAATAGCAAAGGTGTCGATGGAAGAGGCCGTTACTCAACCTAGTGATCATCAAATCGAAGATGCATTTTCGATTGTGCAGCAGATTGCTCGTTCGTACATTTACGCCTGTCTAGGATTTATGTATGGAACGGGACAAGGTGGTTTCACCGACACAAACAAAGCGTTTGAATTCTACCAGCTCGCAGCTAAAACGGGTGTAGGCGAGGCACAGTGCAGTCTTGGTGAAATGTATTACTATGGCGTTAACGACAATATCTTGAAGAATCTACGAAGTGCCCATGTTTGGTTTGATCGCGCTATGGCGGATGAAGTGAGTTATGAATCAAACGTTGTGAACAGTGCCATGAATTGGCTTAAACGAAAACCAATGATGTATCTTAAGTGTAAACCTTCTTACCAACTTCACGCAACAAAACAGCTTGCACGAATGAGTCTTCATGAAGTAGACGACACTTCAGAGAATCATAGGGCAGACCTGTACAGTGGTATTCGACTTTTGTCAGTGGCTGCTGTAGGTGGATGTGCTGAGGCGCAGCTGTGGCTTGCATCTTATTTCTTGGTGGGGTTGGACGATTTCTGTGATCGGCGAAAAGCTCTCTTCTGGTTAAGAAAGTCTTGCAAATCCAACGATACTGCAAAACAGGTTAGTCAAACTGTTGACGTTCAGACGAAGAAATATTTGAGTTTATTGCATCTTGCAGAATTTCTAAAGTTTCAACTATTGTACAGTTGGGTGATAATTGTTTCTTCTTGTAGATACTGAAATACTGTGTAACAGGACGTGAAGAAGATGCAGCAGATAGAGCTCGTCAAATTCTAGAAGATACAGACCTTCCTATTCCTTCTACTTTGTCTATAGAGTCGTTTGTAGTACGAGTACTCGGTGAGCTGTCTTACGACTCTCAGCGCTTTTTCAAAGAGCGTTCATCCAGGATAGCACCGCTGGCCGTCCCGGCGTCGGTACTGTTGGAATTTCCGCAATCGCCGACGTGTCAAAGATTACTTGGTGCGTGTGATTTAGTGGGAAAAGGCAATAGTATTCCCGATAGTTCCAACCTAGAGGACAAGAGACGATACCTGCAGTATATTGTCGACGCCTATCTTATGTGTCCGCTTGTCTTGCAGTTTGTACCTATTTACCTCCCTAGGGTTAGTAGTGCTTGTGATGATATTGAAAAGAACTTTCCATCTGTTTGTGAAGATGCGCTGATAGGAAGAGTCATTACCAGGTCAACTGCAATTAGTTCGGAACACACACAGGAAGGCATTGATCTCTTGTTAGAAGCTATTCGACTGATGAAATTTCGAAACCTGAGCGATGAATCGAGTCAGCTCAAGCTAGCTCGTTTGCATTGTCTAGCTGGAGACAGGCAATGTTTGAGCGGTCACTATGTTAGCGCTCTAGACCATTATAGTCAAGCTGAAGAGATGGGAACGGAAGACATCGCAGCTGTTCTGAATGGCCAGGCATTTTGTCACAGTGCTAGTCGCGATCGGTTGGAACAAGCCAAAAACCTCTACTTACAATACTTTAGAAAGGCGCCCAAATGCGATGCCGCCTTTGCTCGCAATTGTTATTTTATTGCTTCAGTGTCGTACCTATTGCAAAACTATCAGGATTTCTGTTATTATTACGAGCAAGGAATAGAACATGAGATGGACAGATTGCCGTTCCAAGCAGCGGTAAATACTCAGGCTAAACGCTGCCTTTTTGGCTTCTATTTAGCAGCTGATACAACAGAAATGTCATTTTGTAATAACTGTTTTAGAATCGAAACGTCAAATTTGATATCAACATGTTCCAGTTGCAGTTCAGTTGTCCCTTGTCAGTTGGCCGGTGATAGCACTTACGAAAAGATCGCAAAACATTTGCTAAAAGTAACATCAAAGCTCCATAATTCTGAAGGAGTAAAAATTTCTCCCGTTGTCGATTCTGTAAGCAAAGTAATGAATGTTTTGAAATTCATTGAAGAGAAGTTCTGCAGAGTGAACAAATTAATAGAAATGACTAAAAACGTCTCCGATTATTGTGACCGTGCTTCCGCGAGCTTAAGTTTGAAACAACTTGCAATTTCTGATGCGGGTACAATCGCAAACAAATTCTTTGACACGGAAAGCGGACAAACTGCGGTCCCGAAAGCTGAGGAAGCTCAAGCAGGTTCGTATTTGAAGTTGTATGTAGACGAAATAATGGAGATAAAAGAATTTTTATTGCTATGTCTTGTAGAATTGTTTCGAGGAAGCGTAACTCATGCAGTAAAAGAAGGAGCAGCAGCAACTTTATTTGCAGCAAATTTGCGCAATCCTCCGCACAATGCATTGAAAGAAGTTCTCTCGACAGCAAAAGACATCGCCCTCGGAGACGACCTTTCAAACGAGATTATTGGTTCTACTACGTTTGCTGAATCAGGAGCAAGTGGCAGAGTGGCCATTTTTGTCACATGTAAATATATAAATATATTATTAATTGTCGTTACATTCTAGTTGAGTCTGTGCATGTTTACTGTAGATGAAAACGAACAAGATAACAAGGATTTGTTCTATGCTCCTGCTCGTAACAAGTCGTTTACCGGTCGCATTGACATTCTCGAGAAATTGTGGGAATCTCTGCACTCTAAGGAAGGGATCGCTGAGGAGTCAAGAAGAAGAGGTGAAGTCGGTTGTGGTTTGTCTGCAATATCAGGTTTGGGTGGGACTGGCAAAACGAGCGTTGCCGTCGAGTATGTATGGATACATAAAGAGTATTACTCTGGCGGTTGTTATTGGTTGTCTGTAGACGATCTAGAAGGAAGTATTAGCGATTTGGCGTGTTACATTGGCGCGCACAAGTCGGTCACCTTTGACGGATCCTCGACCGTAAGATATCAGCTTAGCGGCATTATGTCATATCTTCTTGCTCTTAAACGTCCGTGGTTATTGATATTAGACAACATGGACCTAACAGAATTGAGCTCTCATCCTTTATTGGAGACAATCGTGTTGGGACCATGGAGACAATCGAACGATTATGGTAATCTTATGGTCACGTCTCGATGCAATGCCGACGTTTTGAGCGAAATTTTCCATATTGACAAACAAACGTCAATACACGTTTTGCATGAATTTATGGAAAGCGAGTCAATAGCGTTTTTAGAACAAAGAACATCGAGCGTCAAGAACGAGATCGAATTCTCCAAAGACCGAGCAGCCATTCTGGCTCGTCAAGTCGGTCATTTACCGCTCGCACTCGAACAAGTAGCAGCTTATCTCATCGTCACGCGCTGCTCGCTCGACGACTACGTTTCTACGTATAAAAAGCAACGTTCAAAGTTACTGAAAAGACGAAAGATTGCAAAACCGTCGGGACAGGACAAAGCGTCGAATTACCGTTTAGCCGTTCATACGACTTGGAAGATAAACTTTGATCGCATCAAGAGGCACGAAGAGTTCGGTCAATGTGCCGACTCGTTCGTTCGTATGTGCGCCTTTCTTGCTCCAGACAAGATCCCGTATATCCTTATCAAAGCGACCGACGAGCAACTTTTCCAGACCGACTCGACGGCGTTGCGTTCGATTATCGGTCTCTTGACTGAATTGTCTTTATTTCGTGAAGAATATGAGAAAAAAGGATTAAGTGTTCATCGATTAGTACAAGAAGTACTGCAGGAATGTATCAAAGTAAGCGGATGTGAAGAACTTCACGCGACGTTTGAGTCTGCTGTTAATGCCGTTAGTTTGTGTTTGCAACGATGCAAGAAACCGAACTTAATGGAATATTGTTTGAGAGAAAGAGTAGGGGAAGACGAACAGTGGGGAATTCTATCATCTCACGCCTTCGTTTTACAAGAACATATATTCTCTAACGCTCCATTACTCGGTCCATCATTCCATCGTCTCGTGTGCTACAACGTAGCAGTTTTGTTGGATAACGCTTCTATTTACTGTAACTGCATTGGACGGTTATCCGTTGCTAAATTGCTCGATCGTCAGAAGCTTCGTCTGCTCGACACGATGGACGATAGATTGAATAAAGATGACGTCATAAGGTTGACATCTACTATTATACCGTTACCGTTAAAAGTTCAACAGAATGTAAGACGAGCGATACGAGACGAAACGATGAGTGGAATAAAATTACAAACGGTCGGTGATATATCGTCGAAACGTAAAGATGGCGACGTCGCGACGGTCAAGTCTAGTCGCGAGGTCCGGAAAGACTTGATCAAAATTTTACGAACTTGCGATCGTCACGTCGCCGAGGAAGTGGCGAATAAACTGTCGAGCGAATTGTCGAGTCTGTCGTCGACGTGTAGAAAGAACACGATGGAGGAAAGATATTCGCTCGTGAGCTGTAGAGCACGAGCCTATCTGCAGTCTGGCAAGTTGGATGGATGTTATCAAGATGCGACCGAATGCATCAAGTTATTACCCGCTCGTTGCGACGGATACGAGATTTTATCTCAACTGTTTGCACTCATCCAATGCTCGTCGTTACCTTTAGCTCGTTGTGTGGCGGCAGTTACAATGCACTTGAATGCCGAATCTTGTCGAATGAAGTGGTTTAAGCAAGCCTACCCGAACGTTCCATCCGTTAAGATAACGACGCAGGAAAACCTTTCCTCGATCTTGAATGATCAAAAACGTTATCGAGGATTTACTGTACTTGTAGATAACAAGCAAATAACCGACAACGTTATTGTTGTAACGGAGAATATCAACTTTGTTGGTTTGCAACAATGTAGAATGGATATAGACAAAGGAATATTTATTCAAAGTTATTCCTGTTGGGTAAATTTTCAAATGTTTATGAGAAACGGATGTTTTGGCGTTCCTTTCGAGGCACATGCTTCTCTTCTGCACTGCCGCCTTACCTCTACTCGAGCTGGTTATTCTACTATATCAGTGGATGGTGGGTCGGTGTATTTGGACAGATGTCACATTGCTGACAGTGACGCGGGAGGATTGAATGTCTGTTGCACCGATCGAAGAGGTCCAGCTACGGCTGCCGTGTGTTCTTGTCTTGTCAAAGGCAACAAAGCAGCGGGACTAGAAGCTAAATATGGAGGTTGTCTTATGTCTATAGGCAACACAGTATGTGAAAATGGCGTCGGATATTTGTTGGGACCGCTTCCAGGCGATTGTCTCCTTCAATCTAACATCGTTTTTATGAATGGTCAAGGAATCGAGGTTTCTCACACAAGCAATTCAAAACCATTAGTTAGTAATGATAAAGTACGAGACTATATTGAGTCAATGCCATGTCAGCCAGAGTCTGTTCCCGGTGTCGTGATCGAAAGAAACGAGTTGTGTGAGAATTCAACGTACGGAATCTATTTGTTATCTGTTACATCTCGATGTGGAGTCGTGTCGGTTAGGAAAAATCTGATTAATGGTAACATGTACTGGGGATTTGGATCACTTGACTGTTGCGATCCGCATCCCAACGTTGGTGCCGTTGTGACCGAAAACACAATTCGTAGTAATAAGTGTGGGGGAGTGAGAATAAGATTTAGTGGCATCTCTTCTCACAGAATTACAGATAATGTAATAGAAAACAACTTATTGGCATTCAACAAATTTGAACTGTCTGAAAGCGTTCTAGGGACTTACAAGAGTGGCAACATTGTCAAGAACAACAAGAAGACACTTCACTATCCTCAGTCTGAAAGTCTGTGGCAGAAGAATAGTTGCTCACATTGCCATACTATACTAAGACAAGGAAAGCGAAGCATTCAATGCCAACGGTGTTATGCTTCCAACTATTGCTGTAGACCTTGTCTTGAGAAACATTTAGAAAGACACACGTTGTTGTGCGAAATTATTAGACGTCGTTACAGCGATACAACTTCTCCGTCGACGTTGGCACCAAGTGAAACGGTTGTGGTGACAACAAGTATGAACCCTAGACACAAGCGAGGACCTTCGTTCGCTCCAGTACCCCAAATTGGAGGCTCTCGATTTGTTGTGAAGCTACAAACGTGCGAAGAGTCCGAGACGTCTTCGTCACCTATTACAATCTATGATCAAACTCACACTATATATACTGAGATTGTGAATACCCAGTTGTATGACTTGATTATGAATTGTGGTGTGGTCGGAGAAATCTGCGGTACATCCAAGAAAGTTTTCAGCTGGGCAGTCTTTGAAGATATAGAAAACGTTCGAATTTTTTTCCACGAACTTGCTCCTTACACAGACGAATGGTAGCCGTCAATGTAAAGACATTTTTAGTCGTAGCGATGGATTGTTGCATTCCAATTTCTGAGCCTGTTTATAGTTAACTTGTGCATGTCAAATTGAGAGTTTAGCTTTACATATAGCTAACATGCGTAGCCTCGTAGCAAGTTATATGTAGTTGGCGTTACTAGAGGTATTGTCATATTGTTTTCTGTTTTGCTATTGATAGTGCTGAAACAATAACAGACTGACAATAAACGTGGTACCCTCGTTCGAAATACTAACGGGTCGGTCATTATCAAGTGTCCGGGGGGAGCTGGCAAATTTGCTGTGGGGGCCATAAGTTTGAAATTCAGTGATTTGCAAGGATCAGTAAGCACTTGGATCATCTTCTGTTGGGTGGTCATAATTTTTCAGGGTTTGTATCTGTATACTATTTCTAAGTGCTTTACACACTTGCATTGCTGAAAGCGGCAATACTTTCTTTGCTTGTGTTGTCAGGGGGTTGAATGGAAATGACCAACTTTAGAAATCATACCAATAGGTTGCACTTGAACCTTGAAACAGACACTACACTTTTTATTGTACATACCTATTGTGATTATAAAGCTACTAAGGCCGTTTCATGTGTTTGTGCATCAAGGTGGGTAATGACGAGGCACTCCAAATTGGCTGCCATCACCACGCACATGCACCAAAGTCACCACTTGTCTCTGTCTGATGAACACATTTCATACAATATCTTGACCGGCAAACAGATCACTGTACATGCACACTAGTTTCTCGGCACGACAAACAATTAACAAGGAGATCTCACCATATATAGTATAATACTGTCTACTGTGAATTTCAAAGCCTTGCCAGTTCAACTTTGTCAGTGTGCCATACGAAACACAAAGTCATACGTAGCCCTTTAGCTAGAAATTTGCGACACACCACATCACGCCAACTACTCTATTGAAACTGTTTTTTAATCGTCTGCCTCCGGCGCAGCGTGCTCCTCAATTTTGGGGGGCTAAAGTCCGTTCCCGAATAGGAGAATACGTGGGAACGGCGGTTAATACATAAAGAATTGAAGAGATGAGATGGGCGTAGTTAATTACTTAAATGGTTTCAGTATATACACGTTTCGCAATGAACTTACGTTCAAAGGTTCAGTCAATGCTTCAACTGCACAAGCTTGCTAGCTACAGCTGTTTTACCTATCAATGCATAATTCGAAGTACGTTCCGTCAGCTTTCAAGTAGTGGGCGTTATAGCGGTGACTTTGAAGTTATCAGTAACATGGTGTAAATGAAGGAGCAGGGCAGGACTAAGCGCGTGTCTTACTGGAAGTTACAAATTCTGTCGTAGTAAAGAACCAATCACAGTATTCATTAACTGATCTGGAACCGCCTCCTTGTGAGCTTTCCAAAGATGTTGGAATCAACTCGCTAGGACGTCCGCTTCAGGAGATACGGTTTTCTCCCACGTATTCTTCTATTTGGGAACTGACTTTAGTAAATTAGACTGCAAACCACGCCCATTTTTCATGCAGAGCCACGCCCGTTTTTACTTTTTACAGCCACACTCACAGTTTGTGTAGACATGTATGTATGTAAGAGTATCGATTTCAATTTACAAATAATCTGCGGGACTGAGTGTCGTCAGTGTGCGTAAACACTGTTATAGTCTGTGCCAAAAAGGTTTTCAAGGCTCGCTGCGTCGTCAAATTAGATGGCATCTCGATGACAATAGAATCTAGAATACAAATTCAGTGCAACCGGTGTCATAGGGAAATTGGCATCCCCCGGGAATTTGGCAGTTTACGTTCATAATAATAATAATGGGTTTGGCGTACCAAATTCCCCAAAGGATGCCAAGAGGGGTGCCTCAGACCCTCAGAGAGTATGACTCGGGGATACCTAATTTCCTAGAGAATACGGCTCGGGGATGCAACAAACAGGGGATGTCAAATTCCCTATGACACCTGGCTCAGGATTTTCTTACTTGGTTTATCAAAAAGTTAATGACAACAAGACAAATTCATATCAATGACATAACGCGGTTTGGCTGCCATTCACATAGGAGTCTTAGCTAATTCAAGCCTGTTGCTATTGCATAGCATAAATAATCTAACAATCTTCGTAGAGGTAAAGTTGTAAGTGTTAGAGTTAGAGTTATGAGGGTTAGGGTTAGAGCTATGAGGGTTAGGGTTAGAGTTGTGAGGGTAGAGTTGTGAGGGTTAGGGTTAGAGTTATGATCGAGGGTTAGCCCTCACAACTCTAACCCTAACCCCTACAACTTTAGCCCTAACCCTCACAACTTTAGTTCTAGCCCTCACAACTTTAGCCATACACCTCACAACTCTAGCCCTAAACCTCACAACTCTAACCCTAACCTTCACAACTCTATATAACCCTCACAACTTTAGCCCTAACCCTCACAACTGTAATTTCACAACTCTAAGCGTCACAACCTTATCCCTATGGTTAGACTTCAATCTTGTGAGGACTATAGGGCTAGAGTTGTAAGCTAACACTGAAAGTGACGCCTACCTCTTGGGGTTTCCGGGCAACCTGGAAACATGTCTGGGTATACGCCACTGTTGTTGATTGCTAGATTGTTTATTCATCTTGCTACTTTCTTATAAATTAAATGGAGTAACTAGAAACGACGGTCTCATTGCCATCAACGCAGTAATCCTCAAGTCAAAACAAACAAAAAAAAGACGCTTGGAACCCTTCCAAACGTAAATTATGTCTTAGAAATCGATTAGACGTTCACTATTGTAAATTGCGCCAAACTCGTTCTCCATCTAATATATAAAGCTCAAATTGTCTGTGTGTGTGTGTGTGTGTGTGTGTGTGTGTGTGTGTGTGTGTGTGTGTGTGTGTGTGTGTGTGTGTGTGTGTGTGTGTGTGTGTGTGTGTATGTAATTCTCATTGCATTTGCACCGAATTCAACATACACGTTTTCTGCAGCAAGCGCTACACGGGGAGTGTGTCGATTTCGATCGAAACAAGCGCGAAGAGCAAGATTCGAATTCATTCAGCATATCCGGGACCTCGCAACAAAGATTGCACGTGACGTGTCCACAGACCTATCTTTACACTACAGTATCTTGCCCGTACGAAGGACGGGCCATGGATACTAGTAAGCTATATAGGGCTGACGTTACAACTGGTTGAAACAGCGGTCACGACGTATACACAGATTATCTAGCTTCACTACACAAAACCAAATTGATGGCAAACTACATTATGCTGTTACTTTGCAAACGACTATACACTAAACGTAAAGTCTAGCGATTGCCGATGTCGGTGATGTACGTGTACACGGCAAATAATGATGATGCACATTCAAATAAAGCCAATAATTACATGTTGTATAAAGATTGTCTGTAGTGCGTCTGACTAGATATTGTATATAGTATGCTCACCAGACAGAGACAAATGGCAACTTCAGTGTGTTTGTGGTGATGGCAGCCAAAGCATACTAAGATCGGACTATGATTTTAACAAGACAGCAAAAACTTTACGAAGCCCAAGATGTCTAGAATGCTACATAGATATTCAACATTGGCATTTAATGTTGCCAGGTCCAGTTCATTTTTTTGTCAGCGTGCTATACGCAACACGAATAAAGCCTTTTAGTTAGAAATTTGCGACACACCACATTACACCAACTCTATTACAACTATTTCATAACCGTCTGTTTGCTCTGGGAGATTATGCGTGTCTGCATTATGCAGGCCACCCTCCACTCTCTTTCTTCATCTCCAGACAGACAAGAGTTCTGTCATCCTCATCAACCAAGACTATTCTACCAGAGAATGAGAACTAGAAACAAGTAAAACCAACAAACAACACGCTTTAAGAATGATGTGTTCCAGCCTTAAAGGAATGATTATTACCACTCTAAGTATTGCTTAAGATCTTGCACGGTTTTAACGTATGACCAGTGAATTGTCTCTGAGCACAAAATATGTTGTCAGTACACGCAAAAACTATCGATTAATTTGGATTTATTATGTTAATCTTACTGTTTGCTTGTAGCGGGCAATTGTTTTGGCACGCATTGCCACCGTTGTCAGATAGACTGATCGTTGTGTTAGTGCCAGGATAACCAATCTTTGACGTCATGTCATTTGAGTTGGACGTTGGTAATAAACACAACTACAGTATAGACGCAAGACAGTGATAACAATTAATGAGTAACAGAATAGATATATGTGGTCCGTGGGTTGGGAGGCTTGGCGAGTGTGATCGAAACACTTACACACACACACACACACACACACACACACACACACACACACACACACACACACACACACACACACACACACACACACACACACACACACACACACACACACACACACACTGCGCAGGCGTGTACTGCACGGTACCGTACCGTACCGTACTGTCTGAACACTCACTCTCGCACAGCCTCTGTTTTCAGACCACGTGTAACGCCTATTCAAAGTTGTCTTTACAAGTCCGGAGCGCCCGGTATCCCTATTTGCTATTATTGCACTTTTCCTAGAGTCAGAATTGTAAGCGTGGAGCTTCACACCTGCACAGTTGGCGTATACCTTTCTACAGTTACGGTTGGAACAAACTTTTAATTAATTAAGTTAAGCCACATATGCAGCAATGCGCGTGCGTGTGTGCATGCGTGTGTGCATGCGTGTGTGTGTGCGTGCGTGTGTGCGTGCGTGCGTGTGCGTGTGATGTGCCCTGCAGAGTCCGAGTTACGTTTCCTCTAGTTTTGGATAGCCTCGTACCAGACCCTCTTCGTACCAGTACGGAGACACGGAGACAACATCATGTTGTGCAATGCATGTGCAAATAGCACAAAACGTACCGATGGCTAGTCTCGCGTAGCCAGCATGCCGGAATGTTGAGGGCGGGGTAAGGGTCTGGCTACGCGAGACTAACCGATGGCAGAGTCACCACACAGCTACCATTCACGAACTTCACCACTGAAGGCGGTGCTCGCCAGAACCCTGCCCACTCGACAGTACGGAAAATCAAACAAGTAACAGTCACAAACCGCTCCATAACTGATGACCAGCTAACTAGGCGTGTACCTAGTAGTAGCTTCACCATTGTCGGTAATGTGGCAACACAGCAACGTCAAAGAAGTTCACCAAACCTTTTTCCACCTTGAAGTATGACATGGTGGGAGAGGGTCTGGCTATGCAAGACTAGGTATAACTTGTTGTGGTTTGGTTGTTTGGACTAGGTCGACGAGTTGTGAAGATGTCATTAGAACTTACAATAGAGCAACTGAACGCGAAAGAAACAAGAGTAAAGAATGGTGGATAGATACTACAAGCCAACACACTGTCACTCTCAACACAAGTCAGAAGAGGCAACAGACAGACAGACTATGATAAATAATGGTTGACATGTGAATAAATTAAGAGTTGAATAGAAAGACAGACAGGCAGCGCAGACAGACAGACAGACAGACACACCCAGGGACAGACAGACAGATAGACAGACAGACAGGCTTTACTTGTACACTGTAGCTTTTAAGTGTAGTCCTCATTTTGTTTTACACAAGTTTCAATTTTAGCTTAGTTTAGTTGATGAACGCTACTAGTAGTTGGACAGTACATATAGTACCCTGCATTGCAAAATGTATTATAGACAAAAGTTAAAATATATGTGATTGACAGACAGACAGACAGACAGACAGACAGACAGATTGTTCTATTTGTTGTAAATCCCTTACCTGTACACAATCTGAGCTTTACATTGTATATATATATATAATTATGTATATATATGTAACTATATATCTATATATCTGTGTGTGTGTGTGTGTGTGTGTGTGTGTGTGTGTGTGTGTGTGTGTGTGTGTGTGTGTGTGTGTGTGTGTGTGTGTGTAAACTTTGCAAAACATTCAGACAGACAGATGACAGACACACACAAACACATACAGCTGGAAAGATATCTTTAAATAAAAATGAAAACTTTAAAAACTTTGTTGTATGAAGACGAAGGATTAGTCGTATGAAATTCAACTTGGACTAGAGGATGCATAGTCACTTAGAGTTGGGGGGCAACATGGATTGTTTGGTTTGGTTTGCTAAGAATCAGACTAAGATTACTGAGAAACCTATACGAGTGCTGCTGTGCCTCAAGCATATTGTTTGGATTTATTTTATTCAGAAAAGTTTACTTTTATTGGTATTAACATGTAATTTAAGTGTAATTTTATCAACCTAGTAGGTATATAAGTATTCATATGTTTGGCAAGTAATTGGTGACTGGCTACTCAACAAATGCATGGAACAGACCAGAACTCTTGTATTTGTATGATCAATGCATGGACAAACACACACACACACACACACACACACACACACACACACACACACACACACACACACACACACACACACACACACACACACAAATAGACAGACAGACAACGTTTCTGCTTGGACTAGATCTGTTCAGTGTTGCAGTCGGTGTAAAATGTATCTTATTTCCAGGTTGCCATAATTATTCCTTATAGAGATCGTTATTCACACCTCTTGCTGTTTCTTCATTACATGCTTTCTATTATCATTTGACAAACACTGTCTGCTTTACAAGGCTGGAGACTGTCCATTCAATCGTATTATGCTGTTCAATGTGGGTGTATTGGAAGCATCTAAAGATGAAAGGTGGGACTGCTATGGTTTTCACGATGTTGATTTGATGTTGGAAGATGACAGATTATTCTCCACTTGCCCTAAGAAAGGTCCCAGAGCTCTTGCAATTGCTTTAGACAAGTGGAATTATGAGTAGGTTGTGTGTGTGTGTGTGTGTGTGTGTGTGTGTGTGTGTGTGTGTGTGTGTGTGTGTGTGTGTGTGTGTGTGTGTATGTGTGTGTGTGTCATGTGAAATGTAGTACTGTCCAGATTGCATGCGGTAGGCAGTGTTAGTAAATCATCAGTTGTAATACTAGTCAATGTACCTGGAAACACTCTAGGATTGAGTCTAATAAAGGAGTCATTGCCATTGCTGTATTTGTTAACACTTTTCTGTCATTATCTGTTCTTATTTCAAATTTTATTACATAAGAGCTGCAAAAGTCTTTTGTTTGTTTACTTATTTGTTTATTTGTTTGTTTATTTGTTTCTTTATTTGTTTCTTTATTTGTTTGTTTATTTGTTTATCTGTCTGTTTGTTTATTTGTTTGTTTATTTGTTTGTTTATTTGTTTGTTTATTTGTTTGTTTATTTGTTTGTTTATTTGTTTGTTTATTTGTTTGCTCGTTTGTTTGTTTTTATTTGTTTGTCTTTGTCTTTGCTTCGTTTTATCATTCATTTATCAGTTAATCAAACATATTTGTTTTATCACATGTACTTGACGACACTCCTTGCTTTAGAATCATACACAGATATCTCTTTGGTGCAATTGTCATCATTTCCAGGCAACAATTCTTGAGCGTCAACGGTTTCTCCAATCTCTATTAGGGATGGGGAGGAGAAGACGATGACTTGCTTACAAGGTAAGTGCTTTTACTGTTACTAATAGTTTGCCACTGCAATTACGTGTTATTGTTAGAGTTGAAATGATGGGCATGAAGGTTGAACGTGAGGACACATCCATGGCAAGATATACAACTGCTTCTCAGGATCACATTAGTGCTCCACAAAATCCTGTCAGGTGAGATCTACCATATTACCCACACATTATTTTAGTATGAAATAGTTGAGAATGAAAGACGTCACGTGGGCTTTAGATTTGATCTATTGTTTGATGCTCGTTATCCGGTGAGCATGGACGGTTTAGATACTACAGTTCACAAAGTGATATCTCGCAAGGAGTTTCCACTCTACACGATCATTACTGTCGCATTGGGAGACACCAGTAATCAGATACCTCGAGCGTATGTTGGACAGTGATGTGGGCATTGTGTATGCTTACAACAGATCCGACTTCGAGATGATTTTTGTTTGCATAATTTTGTGTGACGGTGGCAGCTCTGTCAAATTTAATTAACGCAGGCGTTGCGTTTACTGGAGATTGTTGATAGTTCTATTTGTGCATAATGCTGCATAGTGGCATGATTTTTACTTTGCTTTTGCTGTTCTGATGTGTTTTGGCAGCAGCAGTTGTTGCCTGCCTGTAATCTATGTTATTTATGCAAGAGAAAGCAAGTTTTGTACAAAATTTGGTTCAGCAGAACAACACAGAGAAACTAGCTGGACTAGGAAGTCCAGCTTGTTGGGTTTTGCAATTTTTTTGGTGTAGATTACTAGCAGTACATCATACTACATGTATCTAAATTCTAGAACATTCAATCATGTAACCAGGCAGGATAAAGTCAGAATACGTGCAGTTAGGCGAAGGGACTGCATGTGGATACACTTATAGTTAGTAAGATATCAGATAGTTGCACGTCTAGCTGTCAGAATTACCAGACCCTCTGTTTCTCTGCTTTGAGTGAGTGAATATTTTGCAGTGCAAATTAAGTTACGATGCTTTATTGTACAATAAATAGTTATCTGTTATTGTTACATATTAATATCTTATTGTTACATATTAATATCTTATTGTTACATATTAATATCTTATTGTTAAATATCTTCCTAACAGGACTTACTCTACTATAGCACAATGCTATGCTATTCATGTTAAGGCCTGTCCACACTAGACCAGAATGGATCGCGATCCGATCGGGATAGCGAGCGTTTACAAGGCAATTTGAAAACGCTACCTCCTCCTCATTTTCAATATCACGTGACTAATAACCGATGTGTACGCGTGGCTTCTTTGCTTGTGGAAAGCGTTGATACAGCGACGTAAGGTGAGAAAGAACAAAGACGAGTGAGGAGTGTTAGATGTTCCGACTACACGCGTACGAGCGTATTGGACGTGAGGGTAACGCCTACAATTTCTAATTGGATTCAACCGAACGCGATCGAAACCACATGGCGATGTGGATTGGATTTATCGCGATCCAGTTGCAAGTGTGGACAGCGTTGCGGTTGGATCGCGATCGAATCGCGTTGCCAGTGTGGACAGGCCTATAGTTACACTATCATAGCATGTCCACTTTCTCTAGATTTCCCAAGTTTCCATAGCACAGACATTGTCACACAAACAAATACTGACCATTAATTAAGAAGGAAGCTTGGATCTCATGTCAGTTGATTGTCTACCAAAGATTATTGAACTCTCACACTAAATTGTAACATAGCTATAGATGACTGCATTCTCTTTCACAATCCTCTCACGTCTAGCTGACAAAGATTGTCCGCCAGTTAGACTGTAGGTGAAATTTAAACTCTAACAAAAATATTTACTATAAATTACCGCGTACATAATTACTGCTGAGGTTTCCACAACACTTCTAAAGAAAGTTTGCACGGACATCTCAATTCTAGACTGGTTGTAAACTACCAAAGATTTGCATCTGCGGACTCTAAACTGCTTGGTTGCTAGTTATGAAGCTCGTCTGAAGGACTAAATAGGAGACAATGTCCGAACTGTAGACAGGAGGAAACGTGGTGTTCTCTAGCAATGGTCTCTCCAACTGCAGTGGATCAACCCCTCCAATCAGTTCTAGCTTGTCTAGCTTGGCTAAATAGCGAGGTTTCGCATCAGATAGCAGATTGTCGGAGTATTTTGATAGTTTCCTGCTGGCAGGAAGTGTAGTAGAGGCGAGGGAGGTCAAAATTTGCTCATGTATACGGACACCCACGCAAGTATCACATGAACTCTAAAATGGCCGACACTAACGTGCGTTGGAAAAATGTGACGTCAACGAAAACGCTCTATCCAGGACACTTAGAGCAACGCGGTACCGTGCATCTGTATCGTGGTTCATGGAAGGTACGGAGGATCAACGTTTAGCTGATCGTAAGCAGTTTGTCCCAGATGCTATCACGGTTGGCGAGCTGGCATCAGAGCTTTGTGATTTGGCTCGACGTTTTCCAGACCGAAGGGATTCTCTTCACCGACTAGGCGAAAGCTTAAAGATGTATAGAGACGCAGCAGTGCAGCAAGACGGCTGCTTGCGAATAGCAAAGGTGTCGATGGAAGAGGCCGTTACTCAACCTAGTGATCATCAAATCGAAGATGCATTTTCGATTGTGCAGCAGATTGCTCGTTCGTACATTTACGCCTGTCTAGGATTTATGTATGGAACGGGACAAGGTGGTTTCACCGACACAAACAAAGCGTTTGAATTCTACCAGCTCGCAGCTAAAACGGGTGTAGGCGAGGCACAGTGCAGTCTTGGTGAAATGTATTACTATGGCGTTAACGACAATATCTTGAAGGATCTACAAAGTGCCTATGTTTGGTTTGATCGCGCTATGGCGGATGAAGTGAGTTATGAATCAAACGTTGTGAACAGTGCCATGAATTGGCTTAAACGAAAACCAATGATGTATCTTAAGTGTAAACCTTCTTACCAACTTCACGCAACAAAACAGCTTGCACGAATGAGTCTTCATGAAGTAGTCGACACTTCAGAGAATCATAGGGCAGACCTGTACAGTGGTCTTCAACTTTTGTCGGTGGCTGCTGTTGGTGGATGTGCTGAGGCGCAGCTGTGGCTTGCATCTTATTTCTTGGTGGGGTTGGACGATTTCTGTGATCGGCGAAAAGCTCTCTTCTGGTTAAGAAAGTCTCGCAAATCCAACGATACTGCAAAACAGGTTAGTCAAACTGTTGACGTTCAGGTGAAAAAATATTTGAGTTTATTGCATCTTGCAGAATTTCTAAAGTCTCAATTATTGTACAGTTGGGTGATAATTGTTTCTTCTTGTAGATATTGAAATACTGTGTAACAGGACGTGGAGGAGATGCGGTAGATAGAGCTCGTCAAATTCTAAAAGATGCAGACCTTCCTATTCCTTCTACTTTGTCAATAGGGTCGTTTGTAGTACGAACACTCGGTGAACTGTCTTACGACTCTCAGATCTTTTTCAAAGAGCGTTCAGCCAGGAGAGCACCGCTGGCCGTCCCGGCGTCGGTACTGTCAAAATTTCCGCAATCGCCGACGTGTCAAAGGTTACTTGGTGCGTGTGATTTAGTGAAAGAAGCCAATAGTATTCCAGATAGTTGCAACGTAGAGGACAAGAGACGATACCTGCAGTATATTGTCAACGCCTATCTTATGTGTCCGCTTGTCTTGCAGTTTGTACCTATTGACCTCTCTAGGGTTAGCAGTACTTGTGATGATATTGAAAAGAACTTTCCATCTGTTTGTGAAGATGCGCTGATAGGAAGAGTCATTACCAAGTCAACTATAATTAATCCTGAACACATACAGGAAGGGATTGATCACGAGTTAGAAGCTATTCGACTGATAGAGTCTCGGAACATGAGCGATAAATTGAGTCAGCTCAAGATATCTCGCTTGCATTGTCTAGCTGGAAACAGGCAATGTTTGAGAGGTCAATATGTTAGCGCTCTAGACCATTATAATCAAGCTGAAGAGATGGGAACGGACGACATCGCAGCTGTTCTGAGTGGCCAGGCATTTTGTCACAGTGCCATGGTTGGTCAGTTGGAACAAGCCAAAAACCTCTACTTAGAGTACTTTAGAAAGGCACCCAAGTGCGATGGTGCCTTCGCTCGCAATTGTTATTTTCTTGCTTCAGTATCGCTGGAAATGAGAAAGTGGCAGGATTTCTGTTATTATTACGAGCAAGGAATAGAACATGAGATGGACAGATTGCCGTTCCAAGCAGTGGTTGATACTCAGGCTAAACGCTGTTTTTTTGGCGTGTATTTAGCAGCTGATACGACAGAAATGTCATTTTGCGTCAAGTGCTTTAGAATCGAAACGTCAAATTTGATATCAACATGTTCCAGTTGCAGTTCAGTTGTCCCTTGTCAGTTGGCCAGTGGTAGCACTTACAAAAAGATCGCAAAACATTTGCTAAAAGTAAGATCAAAGGTCCTTAATTCTGAAGGAATAACAATTTCTCCCGGTGTCGATTCTGTAAAAAAAGTAATGAATGTTTTGAAATTCATTGAAGAGAAGTTCTGCAAAGTGAAAAAATTAATAGAAATGACTAAAAACGTCTCGGATTATTGTGACCGTGTTTCCACGGGGTTAAGTCTGAAACAACTTGCAATTTCTGATGCGGTTACAGTCACAAACAAATTCTCTGACACGGAAAGCGGACAAACTGCGGCGGCGGAAGCTGATAAAGCTCAAGCAAGTTCGTATACTTTCTAAGTTGTAAACGAAATAGTGGAGATATAAATTTATTGCTATGCCTTGTATAGAATCGTTTCGAGGAACTGCAACTTATGCAGTGAAAGAAGGAGCAGCAGCAACTTTATTTGCAGCAAATTTGCGCAATCCTCCGCACTCTGCATTGAAAGAAGTTCTCTCGACAGCAAAGGACATTGTTCTCAGAGACGACCTTTCAAACGCGGTTACTGGTTCTACTACGTTTGCTGAATCAGGAGCAAGTGGCAGAGTGGCCATCTCTGTCACATGTAAATATATAAATATATTATTAATTGTCGTTACATTCTAGTTTAGTTTGTGCATGTTTACTGTAGATGAAAACGAAGAAGATAACAAGGATTTGTTCTATGCTCCTGCTCGTAGTAAGTCGTTTACCGGTCGTATTGACATTCTCGAGAAATTGTGGGAATCTCTGCACTCTAAGGAAGGGATCGCTGAGGAGTCAAGAAAAAGAGGTGATGTCGGTCGTGGTTTGTCTGCAATATCAGGTTTGGGTGGGACTGGCAAAACGAGCGTTGCCGTCGAGTATGTATGGATACATAAAGAGTATTACTCTGGCGGTTGTTATTGGTTGTCTGTGGACGATCTAGAAGGAAGTATTAGCGATTTGGCGTGTTACATTGGCGCGCACAAGTCGGTCACCTTTGACGGATCCTCGACCGTAAGATATCAGCTTAGCGGCATTATGTCATATCTTCTTGCTCTTAAACGTCCGTGGTTATTGATATTAGACAACATGGACCTAACAGAATTGAGCTCTCATCCTTTATTGGAGACAATCGTGTTGGGACCATGGAGACAATCGAACGATTATGGTAATCTTATGGTCACGTCTCGATGCAATGCCGACGTTTTGAGCGAAATTTTCCATATTGACAAACAAACATCAATACACGTTTTGCATGAATTTATGGAAAGCGAGTCAATAGCGTTTTTAGAACAAAGAACATCGAGCGTCAAGAACGAGATCGAATTCTCCAAAGACCGAGCAGCCATTCTGGCTCGTCAAGTCGGTCATTTACCGCTCGCACTCGAACAAGTAGCAGCTTATCTCATCGTCACGCGCTGCTCGCTCGACGACTACGTTTCTACGTATAAAAAGCAACGTTCAAAGTTACTGAAAAGACGAAAGATTGCAAAACCGTCGGGACAGGACAAAGCGTCGAATCACCGTTTAGCTGTTCATACGACTTGGACGATAAACTTTGATCGCATCGAGAGGCACGAAGAGTTCGGTCAATGTGCCGACTCGTTCGTTCGTATGTGCGCCTTTCTTGCTCCAGAAAAGATCCCGTATATCCTTATCAAAGCGACCGACGAGCAACTTTTCCAGACCGACTCGACGGCGTTGCGTTCGATTGTCGGTCTTTTGACTGAATTGTCTCTATTTCGTGAAGAATATGAGAAAAAAGGATTAAGTGTTCATCGATTAGTACAAGAAGTACTGCAGGAATGTATCAAAGTAAGCGGATGTGAAGAACTTCACGCGACGTTTGAGTCTGCTGTTAATGCCGTTAGTTTGTGTTTGCAACGATGCAAGAAGCCGAACTTAATGGAATATTGTTTGAGAGAAAGAGTAGGGGAAGACGAACAGTGGGGAATTCTATCATCTCACGTCTTCGTTTTACAAGAACATATATTCTCTAACGCTCCATTACTCGGTCCATTATTCCGTCGTCTCGTGTGCTACAACGTAGCAGTTTTGTTGGATAACGCTTCTATTTACTGTAACTGCATTGGACGGCTATCCGTTGCTAAATTGCTCGATCGTCAGAAGCTTCGTGTGCTCGACACGATGGACGATAGATTGAGTAAAGATGACGTCATAAGGTTGACATCTACTATTATACCGTTACCGTTAAAAGTTCAACAGAACGTAAGACGAGCGATACGAGACGAAACGATGAGTGGAATAAAATTGCAAACGGTCGGTGATATATCGTCGAAACGTAAAGATGGCGACGTCACGACGGTCAAGTCTAGTCGCGAGGTCCGGAAAGACTTGATCAAAATTTTACGAACTTGCGATCGTCACGTCGCCGAGGAAGTGGCGAATGAACTGTCGAGCGAATTGTCGCGTCTGTCGTCGACGTGTAGAAAGAACACGATGGAGGAAAGATATTCCCTTGTGAGCTGTAGAGCACGAGCCTATCTGCAGTCTGGCAAGTTGGATGGATGTTATCAAGATGCGACCGAATGCATCAAGTTATTACCCGCTCGTTGCGACGGATACGAGATTTTATCTCAACTGTTTGCGCTCATCCAATACTCGTCGTTACCTTTAGCTCGTTGTGTGGCGGCAGTGGCAATGCACTTGAATGCCGAATCTTGTCGAATGAAGTGGTTTAAGCAAGCCTACCCGAACGTTCCATTCGTTAAGATAACGACGCAGGAAAACCTTCGCTCGATCTTGGCTAATCAAAAACGTTATCGAGGATTTACTGTACTTGTAGATAACAAGCAAATAACCGACAACGTTATTGTTGTGACGGAGAATATCAACTTTGTTGGTTTGCATCAATGTAGAATGGATATAGACAAAGGAATATTTATTCAAAGTTATTCGTGTTGGGTAAATTTTCAAATGTTTATGAGAAATGGAGGTTTTATCGCTTCTTGCGAGGCACATGCTTGTCTTCTGCACTGCCGCCTTACCTCAACTCTAGCTGGTGTTTCCATCATATCGGTGAGTGGGTCAGTGTATTTGGATAGATGTCAGATTATTGACAGTGACGCGGGAGGATTGACTGTCTGTACTACCGGTATAAGAGGTCCAGCTACGGCTGCCGTGTGTTTTTGTCTTGTGAAAGGCAACAAAGCAGCGGGACTAGAAGCTCGATATGGAGGTTGTCTTATGTCTATAGGCAACACAGTATGTGAAAATGGCGTCGGATATTTGTTGGGACCGCTTCCAGGCGATTGTCTCCTTCAATCTAACATCGTTTTTATGAATGGTCAAGGAATCGAGATTTCTCACAGAAACCCTGTAAATCCATTGTTTAGTGAGGATAAAGTGCTCGACTATATTGAGTCAATGCCATGTCAGCCAGAGTCTGTCCCCAGTGTAGTGATCGAAAGAAACGAGTTGTGTGAGAATTTAACGTACGGAATTCATTTGTTATATGTTACATCTCGATGTGGAGTCGTGTCGGTTAGGAAAAATCTGATTAATGGTAACATGTACTGGGGATTTGGATCACTTGGCTGTTGCGATCCGCATCCCAACGTTGGGGCCGTTGTGACTGAAAACACAATTCGCAGCAATAAGTGTGGGGGGATGAGAGTGAGATATTGTGGCGTCTCTTCTCACAGAATTACAGATAATGTAATAGAAAACAACCTAATGGCATTCAGCAAATTTGATCTGTCTGAAAGCGTTCTAGAGACTTACAAGAGTGACAACATTGTCAAGAACAACAAGAAGACACTTCACTATCCTCACTCTGAAAGTCAGTGGCAGAAGAATAGTTGCTCACATTGCCATACTACGCTAAGACAAGGAAAGCAAAGCATTCAATGCCAACGGTGTTATGCTTCCAACTATTGCGGTAGTCCTTGTCTTGAAGAACATAAAGAAAGACACACGTTGTTGTGCGAAATTATTAGACGTCGTTACAGCGTTAACACTTCTCCGTCGACGTTGGCACCAAGTGAAACGGTTGGGGTAACAACAAAAATGAACCCTAAACACAAGCGAGGACCTTCATTCGCTCCAGTACCTCAAATTGGTGGCCCTCGGTTTGCTGTGAAGCTACAAACGCAAGAAGAGTCTGAGACGTCTTCGTCACTCATTACTATCTATGATCAAACTCACACCATATATACCGTGATTGTGAATACTCAGTTGTATGACTTGATTATGAATTGTGGTGTCGTCGGAGAAATGTGCGGTACGTCCAAGAAAGTTTTCTGCTGGGCAGTCTTTGAAGGTAAAGACAACATTAGAATTTTTTTCCACGAACTTGCTCCTTACACAGACGAATGGTAGCTGTCAATACAAAGACATATTTAGTCGTATATTAGATAGCGATGGATTGTCTCATTCCGATTTCGAGTCTGCCTTTTTTTGTCAAATTGAGATATCAGCTAGCTAGCAGCATAGCTATTTTCGTAGCAAGATATGGTATGTAGTTGGTGTTACTAAAGGCATTGTCGTACTGTTGTCTGTTTTGCTATTGATAGTGCTGAAACAAAATATACTGACAATATAGACGTGCATGGTGCCCTCGACCGAGGTAGTAATAATGGACTACTTTGATGAGCACATGAGAGGTGTCGCTCTCTGTACATCTCTAAAATCGATGGGGCCAGCTGTGTCACAAGACCGAGCGGGTAGGTTACTACAGTTTATTGATCAAGAAGCAACTACTAACCAACGTAACACCGCAACCACTACTCAAAGCAAAGAGTGTCTAGTGTAACTGTCCAATACGGAAGTAGGCGTATCTACGGCATGATTAACTTATCTACTGCATGTGCACTCTAAGCAACACCCTACGTGACACGTCCTCGTGTTAGGTCTGATCCATTACGTAATCTTGTGTCCACGCTGGTGGATTTCTCATTCGTACCGGTATTTCCACTGAGTTGGGTACGTCATACAGCACGCGTTCCTCCTAGAAATCAACTGCTGCCTGTGGAAGTTGGCTGTTCATCGACTGCCGTTGCTGCGGTAGATCTTGAACGGGGTCCTGATGGAACTGCCGTCTCCGGCTCTGGTCTGGCGGTGGCGCTCGAATTTCGGTAACGCGGCTTTATTCGGTTATAATGAACTCGTCGAAGTCTTCTTTTTACCTTCCACAGGGACTACTTCCAGAGCTAGTCCTGTTGTCATCGACTGTCGGTACACGGAACGGACCTTTCCAAGGTTTTGCCAACTTGGAAGACTTACCAGTACCAACAATTGGTGTGTACAGCCAGATTAGATCACTTCTAGAATGCATGCATGTGATGTGGAGAGGCCTTGCAGTTGTAATTCTCCTTCTGATGACGTTGAGACTCAGCTACTTGCGCGTCCACGAGTTCTTTAGCAATTGCTTGTCTTTCTCTCAACTGCTGTACGAACGTTGTAGATCCTTCTGGTTCTGGCAAAGGAGCTCCGGTCTGCAAATCAACTGGAAGACAAGCATTCCTTCCAAACATCAGCTCTAACGGTGTCAGACCAGTTGAAGACTGCTTTGCTGTTCTATAATGGAACAAAAGCAATGACAGACATGCTGCATCCCAATCTTGTTGGTTCTCCGACACGTGTTTGCCAACAAATCAAGGATCGTCCTGTTCAGTCATTCTACCAGACCATCACAATGTGGATGGTAGGGGGTTGTACAGACATTCTTGATTCCTAGTAGCTTGCAAGCCTTCTGGACAATCTTGCTCTCAAAGTTTTGCCCTTGATCAATGTGCAGAATGGCTGGTACTCCGAATCTGCTGAACACCTCATCTACCAGGACTTGAACTACAGTTGTCGTCTTCTGATCCGGTAAGGCATAGGCTTCAACCCACTTGTTATAATAGTCTGCCACTACTAACAAGTGCGTGTTACCTTTGTTTGCCTGTGGTAGAGGTTCAAGGAAGTCCATAGCAATCATCTCCATTGGTCCACCTACTGTGCTATTTGTCAATGGATCTCGAGATTTAACTGCTGGCATCCTCCTTGAGCAAGTTTCAGAGCACGTTACCCAATCCTTGGCGTCTATGGTAAGTCCAGGCCACCAGAATCTGTCTCCAATTTTTGCCAATATCTTATCTATTCCCAGGTGACCGCTGTTGTCATGAACTTGGCTCAAAGCTTCTAAAACCAGTGTTGTTGGGAGAACCAAGAGCTCTTGTACTCGACTTCCCTCTACCGATCTCTATCTCTGCTTGCGGTACAACACTCCGTCTTTACTGGCGCTACACCCTTCCAAATTGTCTCAGTTTTGGATTGCTTCTCCATTGACCAACAAACTGAGGTCTACCTCGAAGCAGCTGTTGAAGCACCACAGACATGACTGGATCATCTGCTTGCAGCTTCTCACCTCCTTTTGCGTCCATTGAGGCTGGAAGCTAATTGCTTCAATTTCCTGTTCTTGATGGAGACGTCTTGACAGACTGTCAACATTGGAGTGTTGTTTACCAGCTTGATACTTGATGTTAAAGTTGTATTCGCTCAGCTGCAAGATTTATCGAGCTAGTCTGCCAGTTGGCTCTTTGACCGTTTTTAACCAAGAGCGTGGGCAGTGATCAGTTATGACTTCAAATTTGTGACCTTACAAATATGGTCTGAAGACTTATACTGCCCATACGATCGCCAATGCTTCTTTCTCCACTGTGGCATAATTTCTCTCTGCCTTGTGTAGTGCCCGACTAGCATATGCCACCGCTCTCTCCTGCCCATCCTCCATTTGGGATAAGACAACACCAAGACCAATTGCACTAGCATCTGTAGCCAGCAGGAATGGCTGCTCAAAGTTGGGATACACCAGGACCGGTGCTGATATCAGTTACTGCTTGAGAGTCTCAAACGCAGACTGACATGCTGGTGTCCACTTGAACTCCACTCCTTTCTGCTGCATTGCAAACAGTGGTACTGCAGTCTGAGAAAATCCTTTGATGAATCGGGGTAATATCCTGCCACCCCAAGGAAACATCTCAGATCTTGCAAACTTTCAAGGCGAGGAAATACCTTGATTGCACTGATCTTATCAGGGTCTGGCTGTAGGCCCTCAGAAGACACCACGTGGCCTAGGTATTTGACATACTCTTGTGCGAACATACACTTAGTTGGCTGCAACTTTAATTCTGCTGCTTGTAACTTGTTGAATACTGTTTTCATTCGGCTCAAATGGTCTTCAAATGTTGCAGAGAGGACTATAATATCATCCAGGTAGATAAGACACTGCTCCTATGTCAACCCTGCCAACACTGTCTCCATCAACCGCTGGAATGTACTCGGTGCATTCGTGAGTCCCAACGGCATCACATTGAATTCATACAAGCCATGAGATGTAGTGAAGGCTGTCTTTGGTCTATCAGCTGGTTCAACTTCCGCTTGCCAATATCCAGATGCAAGGTCTAACGTGGAGAAATACCGTGCTTCACACAATGAATCGAGTGTTTAATCAATCCTTGGCAGTGGATAACTATCTTTCGTTGTCAGGGCATTCAACTTCCGATAGTCTACACAGAATCGGAATTGTCCAGACCTTTTCTTGACTAAGACCACTGGAGATGACCAGGCACTGCTGTCTATTCCCCGTAAGTGTGAACTCGGAAGTGAGTAATGAAGTAGAGGTCACACCAAGTGTGCTCATCAGAGCACTAAGAGCTGCTCCATTTGGACCATGTTACACCAATTATCTTAAATGGTTCCAGTCTGATCCGTTGGTCTTACAAGATAATTGGATAATAACCATTGCTCCACCCGTTTATCTTTGATATGCAAAAGTATTATCTTTCCGTTTCCTTTGTAGGAAAGGCTTAGATAATTTGATAACCAGAAATGCCAGATGTATCGGTTTCTAACAATACTGAGATCATCGCAAAAGTCCAAAAAAACAGCGGAGATATTGATGATTTTCGAAGTGCACACTTATAGGGAACAGACAGTAGTGGATGGACTTATGATCTGGTTCTCCAGCTTGTCTTGTATCTGAACATCCACAACTTTCGTGAGACTCTGTGGCAGTCTTCTTGAGTGCTGCCTGACTGGCGCATTTCCTTCAGTAGAAATCTGATGCTGCACTAAGTCAGTTCGTCGAATGTCGCTTAGTTCACGTTTCTGTGCTGCTGTCAATGACTGACTGATCTGGAATTGTTGCAACAACTTCCACTTCTTGCCCATGTCCAGCTTTGTTTGTGGCAAATTCCCTGAATTAATTGCCTCATTTGCAATGCTTCCGACCACACCTCCTGTGTCCTCAGCTCCCAATACCACACCTTTCTGAAGACGTACCACACCACCAGGCGCCATCAGTTGTACTGGTACCACATCCTGGTCTATGGTCAGAAGAGAGCGGGCTATCATCACACTTGATGCTGTCATCAGTGCATTATTGGGCTCCAACAGTCTTGTTGTGCCTTTTCCACGATCTGTATTTCCATTTTCTTTCTATTGTGGGGATTTCCACGTTATCAGTCAAAATAAAAAAAACTCTGACCACCTGCTTCTCCTGAGGTAAGCAGTTCCACTGTTGAATTTCCTGGCAATTCTAATCACTTCCTCTTTAGGTCTAAGGTAGCGTGGTGTTTGAGCAGGAAGTCAACTCCCAGAATTGGACCAGTAACAATGTCGGCCACAAGAAACCAAGGTGTTGTTGTCCATTCTTCTATGGTGACTGGTAGCTCAACTTTGCCACAAATGCTAATGGCATTTCCATCCACACCGTTCAACGTCAAAGCACTGTCAATGTGATTAATTGCCATGTCCTTGTTTTGTCCAAACGATTTGGGAAATAGAGACACAGATGCCCCGGTATCCACCATACATTGTGTCATCTGTCTACCCACTGACGCTTGCACCAATAACGAGTACGATTCCGCACGATTGGTACCCAAAACCCCAACTGTTTTGTTTGCTGCGGTACCTTGTCTCGCCAACACCGGACAATCTCGTTTCCAGAGACCATGCTCATCATAATGAAAACATGTGCCACGCTGCTTGCAAGCCGACCTGGGCCTGGCTGAAGATTCATCTTTGGGAGAATTCCTCTTCACTTGCCCCTCTATCTGTTCTAATGGCGCAGTTAATGCTTCCTAGTACGAACCAAACTTTGCGTTACCTGATCAGTTGTTGACGTGCTAGCGGCAGCGACGGTACCACGACTCTTCGCACGGTGTCGGTCCTCCTTCCGTAGTTGCAGAAGCATTAGTTCCCTTGCCTTGCTCACCGTCTCATTAAAACCAGCTGGAAAAGCAGATAGAGTTGATCTCGAATACACTCTGTCAGTCCAGCAATGAAGCGATCGATCAACTGCTGCTGACGCAACTCTTGTGCTAGACCTGGCTGTGCTCTCTATCCAACAGTCGCTCTAAATCGCGAAGAAACACGCCCAGATATTCTCCCGGCTGCAGTATGCGACTTATCAATTGACGAGTAGCTAGGCGGGGCCGTTTCTCCATTCTGGGCTCGAATGCTGCAGTCAGCTCGGCAACCAGATGGGCGTAGCTGCCCTTCTGGTCATTCTCAAGGCGCTCGTATACAGCAAATGCTCTACCGCGCAGCAACTTCGGGAGACGAAGGAGTTTGTCGTTAGCTGCCTGGCTTCCGCACACAAGTTAAACCGTCGGAGCCAGGTTTCTACATCGTCATCACCAAACGGCTCTGGTAGACGCAGTTGACGATACCCTGCTGCAGGGAGGATAGGTTACTGCTGTTCCTGCTCCTGGTTTTGAGGCACCAGAATGTAACAAGACCGAGCGGGTAGGTTACTACAGTTTATTGAGCAAGAAGCAACTACTAACCAACGCAACACACCGCAACCACTACACAAAGCAAAGGCTGTCTACTATATATAATATATACTGTCCAATACGGAAGTAGGCGTATCTACGGCATAATTAACTTGTCTACTGCATCTGCACGCGAAGCAACACGCTACAGTTGCTACGATGATAAGACTTCTTGGGCGTTGTAGCTTAGAAAGCCATACCTGCAACAGACGACCATTACCTTATAAACTCTGCCCATGCACTGTTGTGCGACGCACTGATTGAGTACAATGTACCACAGGTATTTCGGGCAGCCTGGAAACATGTCTGGGTACGCCACTGTTGTTGATTGCTAGATCGTTCATTCATCTCGCTACTTTCTTGTAAATTAAATAGAGTAACTAGAAACGACGGTCTTGTTGCCATAACGCAGTAATGCTCGAGTCCGTTAAATGTCAAAGAAAGAAGCTTGGAATTCTTCCAAACGTAAATTATGTCTTTAAAATCGATTAGACGTTCACTATTATACATTGCGCCAAACTCGTTCTCTATATACTATATAGGTTTGATGTTACAACCGGTTGAAGCAGCGGTCACGACGTATACACAGATTATCTAGCTTCACTACACAAAACCAAACTGATGGCAAACCACAGTAAGCTGTTACTTTGCAAACGACTATATACACTAAACGTAAAGTCTAGCGATTGCGGATGTCGGTGATGTACGTGTACACGGCAAGTAATAATGATGCATATTCAAATAAAGCCAATAATTACATGTCTGTCTAAAAATTGTCTGTAGTGCGCCGGACAAGACATTGTATAAAGTGTGCTCTCCAGACAGAGACAAGTGGCAACTTCAGTGTGTGTGGTGATGGCAGCCAAAGCATCCTAAGATCGGACTATGATTATAAGAAGACAGCAAAACACTTTACGAAGCCCAAGATGTCTAGAATGCTAGATAGATATTCAACATTGGCATCTAATGTTGTCAGGTCCAGTTCATTTTGTCAGCGCGCTATGCGCAACACGAATAAAGCCTTTTAGTTAGAGATTTGCGACACACCACATCACACCAACTCTATTACAACTATTTTATAACCGTCTGTTTGCTCTTGTTTCTGGGAGATTATGCGTGTCTGTATTATCTATCCAGGCCACCCTCCACTCTCTTTCTTCATCTCCAGACAGACAAGAGTTCTGTCATCCTCATCAGCTAAGACTATTCTACCAGAGAATGAGAACTAGAAACAAGTAAATCAAACAAACAACACGCTTTAAGAATGATGTGTTCCAGCCTTAAAGGAATGATTATACCACTAAGTATTGCTTAAGTTCTTGCACAGTTTTAACATACGACCAATGAATTGTCTCTGAGCACAGAATATGTTGTGAGTACACGCAAACACGATCAATTAAGTTGGATTTATTATGTTAATCTTACTGTTTGCTTGTAGCGGGCAATTGTTTTGGCATGCATTGACACCGTTGTCAGGTAGACTGATCGTTGTGTTAGTGCCAGGATAACCAATCTTGACGTCATGCCATTTGAGTTGGACGTTGGTAATAAACACAACTACAGTATAGACACAAGACAGTGATAAAGAATTAGTGAGTAACAGAATAGATATATGTGGTCCGTGGGTTGGGAAGGCTTGGCGAGTGTGATCGAAACACACACACACACACACACACACACACACACACACACACACACACACACACACACACACACACACACACACACACACACACACACACACACACACACACACACACACACACACACACACACACACACACACACACACACACACTGTGCGGGCGTGCATGTACTGTACTGTACTGTACTGTACCATACGGTACCGTACACTCACTCTCGCTCAGCCTTTGTTTCCAGACCACGTGTAGCGCCTATTCAAAGTTGTCTTTTACGAGTCCGGAGCGTCCGGTATCCCTTATTTGCTATTATTGCACTTTTCCTAGAGTCAAAATTGTAAGCGTTGAGTTTCACACCTGCACAGTTGGCGCATACCTTTCTAGAGATACGAACATGCCACATGCAGCAATGCGCGTGCGTGCGTGCGTACGTGCGTGCGTACGTGCGTGTGACGTGACTTGCAGAGTCCGAGGTATGTTACTCTAGAATCCTAGAGAGGTAACTACCAACGAAAGTAGCGTAATGTCATTCAATTACGTTTAGCTTCTGGTGGAATGAAGCTGTTCATATCCTAATGTTCGTGACTAAAATTCGTTCCTACTAGAGATCATCAGTGACAGGTTTAGTGGTAGTAGCTAGTCTATTACATTAGAATACAAGGTCACGAGAGCCTGGGAACACGCGGGCGTTTGTGTGTTTGTACAGTACCGCTAAAGGTGCACCACACATTACATCACACAGGAAATCTAATTTCGCCACCTGGCTTGAATTGCGCCTCTGCATTGAGGACGTTGGAGTTCGGTTGGATGGGATATCCACTGACGTTCACATTTATCAAGTTTGACTGACATTTATCAAGTTTGTTCGCATGCATGCGCATGGACTGTCGACTTTGAGGAATGCTGGTTGTATTAATTGATCAAACGAGGTACCGTCTAATATACGTACATTTGAATTTTTGTGCATCAAGAGTTGATATTAACAATAATAAAACGGTTTTTGAGCGTAGAAACAACTCCTGACAACACAAGTAATTTATTCTTGTGGCTTACTACACCAATTCTCATGTTAATTAACAACTTGTTACTAATTTGTTGTTTATTTGGTTAGCGAAAATGATTGTTTCTATTGTGCGTGCGTCTAGAAGAGTGTGTTCAACAAACGGACGATGTCGGTGCGCAACATTTTTCATTGTGTGTGTAGAAGATAGTTACGTCACCGATTCACGAAATTCTGGAGGTTTGACTGGGAATTGAAAACTATATCTAGAGAGTGTGCTGTACAACTAAAAGCACAGTACGACAGTAGTACAGTAAGAGAAACAATGGCAAAACGAAGTACATGCTT